>NC_039517.1:11196730-11464757 GCF_003672135.1 Ooceraea biroi | reverse complement strand
AAACATATTAAATAAATGTTATAATTCGGGAAGAATAGTACCCTTTTTTCGGTTAGTTTTCGTGAAGGTGGAATTATCATTTGTCTTAATGCTTTTGATAATTTTTTTCAGCGATATAAATAATGCAACGTTAATTCACATTTTGCAAGATCCGTATCCAATAATCTTAGATTTTTACAATGCAGAGCATTAACCCTAACGGGCGGATAATCCATCATTTGAATATGAATCATTATGTATTCAGAATTATTATTTTAAACATATTAATACGGGAGATATAAGTTGTGTCGCTTGTATTTACAATAATCCAGATATCGGATTTTCAGATTACGAATTTATTTTTCAACACGGATTAATATTAAACCAACGCAATTCGTTAGATTTTCTAACTGCTTGCTCGGATTGTGGAAAGATATTAACGTTTCATAAATACATTCGCGGAAACGGATGTATTGAATGTACTAATATATTAAATGACTTTTTTTCAGATATAACTGATGTTACCTTAACTCAAATTTTGGATAATGAAAATCCAACTTTAATAACAATAGAGTTCCGTAGAAATGCTAATTTTCCTTAATTGATTAAACTTTGTAAAGGGAAAAATAGCATTAGACATAAATACATGTCATCATTAATATAAGAAATAATTTTAAGGCTATATAATGAATAATCATGCGCAGTCTAGTAAGACTTTAGACCCGCTAGTTTTAAATCAGCAAAATGCATAGTTAATATTAAGGTTGTACATCGATTAACACGACATTTATATTGTATGTCCTGTTTTAGTAAGGAAAGCAATACTAGTAATTTTGAAATTATTATTACGCATTACATTGCCAGCGGGACCGTAGATTTAGGAACCTGCGTAAGTTGCAACGAGCAACTTTTTCAGAAACGACCCATGAGTTATTGTATACATTGCAAGAGTATTTATAGAGAACTTTTGGGACATGACAACTTAAATAGGATTGATATGTCAAACACAGATTTTTTGTATAACACATACACGAAAAACTTTGAATATATAAAACCTAAGTCGGAATAATAAAATAATTATAATGGCGGAAGTTAATTTGGTTAAATGTGTACGAGTTTATCGAGTTCTGAATGAACAAGATCGGAAATATTATTGCGTATTTTGTTGGCACAATCAAATATTTTTACCCAGCATTAATATTGAAACTTCGGTTGGCCCTATGGAAGGAATATTCCAGACACTACATTATTTTACAAATTGTTTTAATACAATGATTTTCCGATGTGCCATGTGTAACAATAAATTATCCGATATTGTTATGATAGATCAATGTGAAAGATGTTACTTAAAATTTAGGAATTTAAGAACACGAGGCCAATTACAAGATTCAGATTTGTTAACTACTTGTTTCATTTATAATTTGGAAAATAATGAGCTAACACACTCATGCGTGTCAGGTTGAAAGCATATGGTAACACCAAACGAATTATTGGCAATATTTATTAAGCTGAATATTGTAACATTGTCCATAGAACAATGAAGCCGTTATCAGGAATTATGTTATTCGTATTAATCCCCACAACCTACGGACTCATTGGATTCGATTGTGGAGGTCAGCATTTAAATGTAACCACAGTATCATTGCTAGGTGTCAGAGACTGTGAACTTAAGCACCAATCGTTAAATACATCTGACACACACATTCAGTTACTACAACTCGCGGAATATAATTACGTGGAAGTGATACAGTGCAAAGTTGAAATATCGCGAGTGATACATACTGTGGAATGCATTCGCATATATCAGCTGTAGCCAATGCACGACTAGAGTACCTACAGGAAGTTTCCAGAGTCAAGTGCTACCACGCTTTTCAGGAAGGGACCTTCTCCATAGGACTGGGAGGATCGTCACCAAACTGAAGCCTAATACTACCACCGTTCACAGCATCCTGCTTGCCGGAACGATAAACCATGATGGAACCTGCAAGGGTACACAATTCTCCGACCCTTACGGGACTTGGCACAACGTCGTAGTAGATGGAACTGTACGGATATCATTAAAGTCATCCTATGTTCCTGTGCACCTAAATTCTGGAAAAGTAATGCTAAGATCAGGAACTGTCTGCACACTGAGCGACGGTTTTTGCATCGATTTTGACGATGGATATTCATATTGGAAACCGATGCCCACATCGTCTTGTAATTTCCACCAGTACAACGTACTGTATGAAGGAACGGCAGTTAAAATGAATGGAATAATGGATACCATTCATCAGACTATTTATACTCTTGTCAGTCAGGATACAACTTTTGCCTTGACAGCAGTAGGAAGTCAAGCCGTGTGTGGATACACCCTACTCACCACGGAGCATCCTAAACTATTTATCTTGGAGGCAGAAAAGGGAACACCTTCGCGGAGCGAAGAGACATCCCTGTGGAGAACCTTGATATTTTCACCTACGTCAACTCTAAATTCGTGTACGTAGAAAAACATATACGACATCAGATGACATCGTTGTATCGTGACGTTATTCAACAACGTTGCGAGTGGAAAAGGAAGTGTTAAAAAACACACTGTCCTTCGCTACTCTTCAGCCAGACGAATTCGCTTATCGGCTCATGAAAGGACCAGGTTACATGGCCGTCACTGCAGGGGAAGCCGTTCATGTCATCAAGTGTATACCAGTGGACGTCATCGTACGCCGCACTAAGGAATGTTATATTGAGCTACCGGTTACAGTACGCAACACTTCCCTCTTTATCACACCAAAATCACACGTGTTGACCAAGATGGGAACCATACGAGAGTGTAGCTACGAATTGCCAACCCTTTATCGAATTGAGGATACATGGATTGAACTTATTCCGGAGCCACGTGTTCGCAGAACATCGTTGCAGCAGTTACAACCTATGACAAGTATGTCATGGAATTATTTAACGCCGGGACCACTAGCTTCCAGCGGAATATATTCCCAGGCGGATCTTGATAAAATCAGGGATCATATAATGTTCCCTGCTGAAAAGCCAGCGTTACTTAACAGCATGGCTCGTGGAATCACCGGACACGTCATGCCTGACGATACCATGTCCATTTACAACTTATTGGATGAAGCATCATTAAACAAAATTGCTGAGTCAACTGCTAAACGGATCTGGGGCGGATTCATCACATTTGGATCAGCCACAGCTGGAGTTTTTGGAGTATTATTAGTAGTACGACTAATCAAGCTAGCCATCGACACGATGATACATGGTTATGCTCTACATTCAGCCTACGGATGCAGTCTGTACGTGCTAGGAGCTATCTGGAGCTCCTTGACTCATCTGCTACTCTATTTGGCCAGAGGTACAGCCAAACGCAGCCACACAGATGGACGAGCAGATCCCGAGGAACAACGATCATCGGAACCTGTGGAACCAGTATTATCGCAGTCTTTGTCGCAGAACAACCCTAGCAATCAGCCAACTTCGCCGCAGGTGACTGACAGTGAAACCATTGTATACACAGACTTACAAAAACGTTTGCGTGAATATTAGAACCATTTCCTCGATTGCATCGGAAATGTTCTTAAATAAGGGGGGGGATGTGACGTCCTGACGTCCACCTCACACCCATTTTTAATTTTTTTATTTGCAATATTAATTATTAATGTATAACCGCTGATAGTTATTTTTGAGCGCCATTGATACTTATCATTTTGCTTCACTACTTATTATTAACCACAGGCTTACGTACAGTAATCTGTTATTGACCTAACCAAGAATATTATTTACTTGGCAACCTAACCGACACATATATTATGTTAAAAGCTTTAGCTTGATACTAGTTTTAATATAAAAATATATGAAGTAATAATATTAACATATATAAAGGGAAAAGAAAATATTAAAAGCACAAAAACAATATATATGTATAACTTAGTTATTATGCTTTATGATAGATTTATTTAATTAATATAGTCACGTATATATATATATTATCTAAAACGGAAAAACACAAAAACATACATAAAATCAGTAAAATATATAAAAACAGTTTTATATACTCTAGCAGTTAAATAAAATAATTTTGAAACATTTATCATTAATAATTTGATAGATTTATAATATAATATTACGAGATTGGTAATATTTAAGATCGTTTGAATTGTAATACCATGGAGGTTTTTGTAGGTGTAACAAAACCATTGAGCTACTTAATATTGTTTATTATATAAAAAGTATTAATGTTAGTTGTAATAATTGAAAGAATTGGTTTGGAAATATATCTTATTATATGGTTATATGGCCATTGATAAGTATTACAAATTTGGATTAATACATTTGGGTTCTTGACAGGATAAAATATTTAATTATTTTTAATAACAAAGAAACAAATTGATTTGAAATGGATTTTATTATACTATAGTAAAGTCCTTTGCAAGTAGGTAATTTTCGTTAAAACCAATAGGGTCGGTTATTATATAAAAACAGGAAATATCAATTAGTTATTTAAGACAAGAGTAAAAATAATGCCGGCGGAATTGAGTTTTATTAAGTGACGGTGTAGCTTTGATAGTTATTATAATTTACGGAGACATTTGGTGTTGATTGTTGTACAAGGTCATAAGTTGTTATTAATAACAATTAAAGGAGTAAATTTTGGAATTAATTTTATTATACAATGAAATAGTTTTGTGAGTGTAGTAAATTGTATTACCACATTTGAAGTGATTTATCGTATAGAAAAATAAAGATTATTTTTATAACATAAAAGGAGAAACATTTTATAAGTAAAAGAATGTAGAATATTTGTCTACAATCTTAGTCAAAAAGAAGTACATATTTAAAGTTACGAAATTGCAATAAAATTTTACCAATTTTTTTGGGTCTAAAATTTGAACCGTAAGGAAATAATTTGTTATAATTATATTGAAGCATCTAGGTCATAAGAGGAAACTAATAGGGACCTCAAATTTTGAAAATAATCATTTTTACGGAAGTGACCAACAACTTTTGGGAATCATCGTTTTTAGCTAGGCTGATGGTACACCTTTGATGAAATTTTCCTTATCGCACCACGGGATCATTGAGAAACTGCAAAAATTGCAAAGTCACTATTTGTTAAACAAATCAGCGTTATTTCTCAATGTTTATGGCGTAGACAGTTTTAATGAAATATTAATAGTTTAGAAGTTACAAAGTTAAAAACAATTAAAGTCAAAATCAATTAGTGAACAATTTAATATAAAAGGAAATAAGTTGTTTAACCCAAAAATATTAAGAAAAGAATAAATCGTTAATTAATTATGAATAAAAGTATATTACACATGGTATTACATTTATAGTAAGGATTATTGAATTTATTTAAAGGAATATTTTATGTTATTGAGCATTAATTTAAGTATATAATTATTACGCATTTAATCCGTTAATAATTAAGTATATTAACCATATCATATACGAACACACTTATATATGTGCATATAACCCATAAAACATTTATTGGTTATTTAAGATTTTATGAATAAATTAAGACTAATAATTTATTGGAATAATAATTGTATACGGTTTAATTATAATATTAAACCCGGTACACCAATAGTTGCTTTATTACTAATTTTATAATAACCAAAGAATAGACGTGCAAGTACATACACGTGTATATCTATATATATAGGCATCCCTATAACTATAAGACAATTATTGGTTGAGTGAGATTTTATAAGGTTATTAGAATGGTATCATGAAAAAATAATTTTAGATGATTTAATTACATTATTAAAGGCTCATGATACCAATAATTGATTTTACAATAATTTATAATGATTATTATTTAACTGAGTGCGTTATATTATTAAGTAGGCGTATGCAAGGTCTTATAATAATTCATGCATAAGACTACGAGCATATAAAATGCATATGTCAAGCGTTATAATTTTTAGAATTAAATTTGTGAGCATTACAGAATTATTTGAATATTAATTTGAATAAGACAGTGAACACAGCGTTAAGTAACAAAGAAATAAAGATTTAAATTCACGAAGGAATATTATTTCATGATGACTAATTGTAAAAGACGGTGACTTGTCGGCACCTGATTGAAATAATAATCCAAGACCGCTGTCTTAATCAAAGGTTGAATAGATATCTCGAGTAAGATATATCGGCAGGAAGTTGCAGCTGCCATTTGATTCGGAGAAACTCCGGTTGATTAAAAAGTATAACAGATGAGCGATAATTTTGTACTGAGAATTTTATGTTGAACTTACGCGTCAAAATACGTTTATCTTTTGTAAGCGTTGAGCTCACCGTTGAGCTCATCGTCCCCACTAGACGCACCGTGAGACTAATCCCACCACTTAAGTTTTCGATCCCACCATAAGAAGCTTCAAAAACGAAGAACCAATGAGTTAAGTGGGCAGAACCTCCCTACTATTTTAGTTTTTGCTTTAACCGTAGCATCCCCACTTATTGTAATCCCTTCTCGAGCTACAGGGACCCCGTCCCCACGCATCATAATTTTTGAGTATATAACATGGTGCAGCAGCCAGAGAAACTCACTTGACTTTGACACTTTTTAGACTTACCTTTTACACTTTTACACTTTTACACTTTGTAGACTTGACTTGACTTTGACTTTTTATTGACACTCTTTTTAGACACACTTTTATTAACACTCTTTAACTTTTGAGGACTATTACGATTACTACCATTATTATTACTATTATTATTAGAGTCGCTATCTAGCGTAAATTCGCTAACTAAGCGTAAAATATAACGTAGAGCCAGTGAAGTTTGAGTTATTACCGAAGTCTGATTGACTTATTCTTTTGCTGCTACATCATCAAGTGCTTCCTGACCTGAGGGTTAGATCTGTGCGAACGCTTGTGAGTAGATTTGTTTAATTATTTTATACTCGCTGCTCTTATGGAACGTTATACTTGTACTCCATATACATACTACACATTTTGACAGATTTATAAAGTTTCAATACATTATTACACTTACAGTCACTTAATATTTCTGATTTAGAATTATTTGAGAACCAATTACTGGCCTGAGGGTTCAGATTTATATGACATTTGCGAATAAAATTATTTCAAGTAACACCTATATTCATATTGTAACCAACTTCTATATTACACTTGATTTTAGTAATAAACTTTTGATTAATTTGATTGTTCATTGAATATACCCTTCAATTATTATTGTATTAATCATTGAGAATAATGTTAGTGGTACAACAGTTGCAAATAATCATATTTCAACTTTAACTTTTAGTCAGAATCACTCGCCAGCGTAAATTCGCAGCGAAGCGTCATCCTATATTGAATATGTAGTGCATGAATGCATTAATTCTTTCAATTTAATTGTGCGAGGCATACCCATTTATTTCAATTATATTAAAAGCGTTAATTCGCTTTTTCCCTTTGAATACCATTAACAGCAACTTCATTCGCTGTGATTTATCCTTTGAAAACATTCGAGGGCGAACATTCGCTTCCATACCTGTCATATACCATGGCGTGTATAGCCGCCATTTTCTCATGCCTTAGCCCGGTATAAGAGCATATATGCCTCATTACACAATTAAGTCACATTTAATATTAAAGTGAATTAATATCAAATCATACCATTATTTGAAGGATAATTCGATTATAAACATTAATTTAACAATTAATTACATTTATGTACTCGAATCAAGTGAGCATGGTAAAAGTCCGACTTACGCTAGTGACAATTACGCTATTGACAATAGTACGGCCTACGCTAGTGACAATATTAAGAGATTGCTGACTTACCATAAAGCAGTGCATGGTGAATTAATAACTTTAATTATGGTTACAGTATATCACTAATAAGATTTAAGTTTAATAAATTACATAATTTTCGTTTACTGTATTGTTAAGCACGAACATAGATTCATTCGTCTGACCAATTCCTTATGCATACTACGTCTGACCAATTCATTATATATTCTACCTGATACATTCAATTTAGTCACAGGAGGTATATTGTATTTAATTAACAAATGAAGCATTACGAAATTATGAATAACAGTTAATAACGAATTAGAATCAATATTAATTTGTTTTAAATCACTATTTTATTCTTCAACTCCATCACCGTGAATGAGCATAGAAGTGCTCGACTCCTTACCTTGTGCTACATTCCACTTATTAGAAAGGAAGGCATAGTAACCTGCCTACTTTTCTTTTGAAATATTTTATTTTATTCAATCCCTTGCATATGAGCATTATTATTGCTCATCCTTTCCGTTTTTCCATTTGATTAATAATTAGTAAGAGCGAAGTGACGCTCTTATTTCCATATTATACTACTTCTGTACACTACACAGCGACATTACGCTATGATTTCCTTTTCAATATTTTCCTATTTTTATACCGTAATTTTGTTGAAGAATTAAAAGAGATAATAATTTAAATTCATTTTTCATTTATTAAATAATAGAGAGATACCAAGGTACAATCAAAATTGACTTACAATATTTTTCTTTTGACAATCACGATTTCATCACCGTAAGAGGTAATCGCAAGCTCTCTCCATTCCTGGGTAAAGTCGGTGTATGCAGATTGACCCATAATCAAAAGAGAGCACCTGAAATCAAATCACCTGAGGGATAGTTTTGGGACAGGTACCTGACCGTCTACATTCTCACTTCCTCGGACGTGACAGTAGAGAAAATAAAGTATTAGTAAATTAGATGAATAGTAATGTAATCGTACCTGTTTCTGTATCTTTAGTATTTTACATATCTTCAGTCTCATAAGATAAGAAATTCTTATTCCTCACGATGTACTACATGTAATCCGATTACTGCTGAGACAAAGATCAGTAATCCATTAGTCTAGGGGATTTTTTGACATGCGGCGATTGAGTACCACTGCTCGGTCGGATTAGAGATCCGACTGCGCGTCGTAAACACCTTATAATAATTTCTTTACTGTTTGATGATGATCGGACTGGTCAGCTTGTGCAGTCCGAACAGAGATCGCCCAGCGCTAAGCGCGAGATTCGTCCACTCGAGATTCCTGGTAATCTCGAACGGGAGTGGAGGGGATAAGAAAAAAAACGGAATCAAGTTTCTTCAGTTTCATCACTCGTTAGTCTTTATTTTGATGTCGAAACTGGGTCACGGCCGAGACCAGAAGCGCGGATAATATTTATGATCTCACGCCGGTACCGAATCGCGCTCGCGTATTGAAATTCTTGCATGTCGCGATGCGTTTGTGATGCGGAAATCTTGATGGAAATCTTGACTCGAACGGCGAGGTGTTCTTCTCTAATAAATTCTCTAATAAACAAAAAGAAATTTAAAAAAACTTCAAAATTCACAGCAAATTCGAGAATTCAACGGTGATTTTAGAGTATTGAGAGCCCGAAATGTGCTATTACGGGCGACGGAGGATCGTTCGATCGCGGAAACGGCTCAACGATGACGTCTACGGTTGACCGATACTATTGAGTACGACTGAACAAAACGTCTTCTCTTGAGGCGAATCGTGTAACGACTGACTCTAGACTCTGTGCTTATTGTCGAAAATAGTTGCAAAATATCTGCTCTTTATCTCCGAAACAGGCCGAACAAAGACTTTTGAACGATTTTCGAGCGGCGGGATTTCCATACATGGAATTGATGAGCCGTTTCGAACGGTTCCCGTCGAAAATTAAGGAAAATATTTGTCAGCGTCGTTGGAAAAAAGATGTTATTCGTGGAACTTTCGATACTGCTTATCGCAGGAAAAGTAAGTGTATAAAATCCGATTATGAATAAAGAATATTTGATAAAATGAATCAACTCGACTGCTTCTCAAACACTTACAATCTAAAGTACATACAAATTCACCAAAACGCATAAAATATATGTCACAAATATAGTTAAAGTTATTGTATACTTACTTAATTCTAATGTCACGCACACACACATACACACAAGCGCGCACGAGAAAGAGAGAGACACACATACACGCACGTACGCACCCACAAAAGAGAAAGAAAGAGAATAATGCAATTAACATACGGCTCTGTGATTGGTTTCAAACATCTTATGATTGTACTTAAAACAGTCTTAAATAAAACTATGAATATTGGCCAAAGAGTAATAATAAAATAATAGATTTTCTGGTTTGCATAAATACTCATTTTTATAGTTGACGCAATTTGTTGATATCATTAGTTTTGTAGAGTTCTTTGTTGAACGCGTTCTTCGAGTGCGTATACTTGGCGCTTTTTCGTACTTTGTTTTAAAGAGGTAATTTTGTTGTAATAAAATTAACTAGTGCATTTGGCGTTTTCTTTGTATTTTGTTTTTTAAAAAGGTAAGTTTTATTTGGTAATATAAACATAAATACACTCAGCACATAAATAATAACAACATTGTATTTAGTACTCACACAAAAAGCATTATTAAATCATTATTATATATAATAATTCTAATAAGATTATCATATTTAACATCAACATTTATCCAATTTATATATATATATATATATATATATATATCATACGTATTCCGCTGTATTCCAAAGAATAGTTCTTCGTTCTCGTTATTCTATAAGATTTTCGTTGACCATAATACGTATCGCAGTAAAATAAGAACAGGATGTATATAAAAACTGTAATGTAAAAAATATTGTTGTGTATATATATTATAATACCTACAGTTTTATATAAATAAGTAATACCGTGTGTATACATATAAAATTATGAATATTCCTCACTTTTATTTTAATTAGATATACATAAATACAGAATGTGTTATTTTAATGGAAACAACTATATGTATACCTCCTAAACTAAACATTACAGAAAAAATGTTTCCACTAAGAATTTTAAAGATTTAAGGGCGAAAGAAGAATGCTAATATTTATTTTTATTGCATGAGTATGCAAGGACCGAGTGGTCCTTCTATAGGTTCTGGTATGAATAATTCTTCAAACTCTTTTCCTATAGCACCATCTCTTGATGGATAGTTGCGTTTTATGAAGTTTGACATTGTAAAAGATAGGGGGAAATGGTCCAAGACGAACGTAATATCACGAGATATCATGCTTCATTCTGGGCTTTTTAACCGAATTGCCGTACACGTTACACTTCTTCTCGTTCGCCTTCCATACTTCTTCTCGATCTTTGCTTTTCGCGCTCTACCCTCGCGCCTCACAGCGGCAATACATGATACTAATCGTCTCGTCTTTACCACTAACATTCCACTAACAACATTTTAGTCATGACCATCAAAAATTTAAAAGTATTACCATATATGCATTATTAGTTTTGATGTTAAATGTGACAATATTAAGAGACACGGTAGTGTCTCGCGCCAAGTTTACGCGCAGCGAGACCGACCGTGTATCTTTACGCGAAGCGACGATTTCAGAGACAATACTTACAATTAGTTTATCGGATCTTAATAACCGCTGAATGGATCAAGTTCAGAGTAGGCTCAATGGATAGCTTGGGGTCGAATTATGCAACAAAAGTGTTTTTATTTTTCTTCTACGTGCCCTACGAGCGGAGATATTGCGACGCAAAGTGTAAATTTGGCAAATTTTCGATTAAGAAACGTCATCATCATCAACGTCGGTTGTACAGTTCGATCTTTTCAACTTTTTATACGAATAAATATTTTAATACATATAAATATATTTATTAATACAAATAAGTGTTTTTTCAAAATACTTGGCGTTGCTAAACCGAATCAATATGTTAATTGCCTGATTCTCTTTCTTTCTCTCTTGTGAATGCGTGCATGTGTGTGTGTTGTTGTGTGTATGTGTGTGACATTAGAATTAAACATAGAATAAGTTTAACTGCATTTTTTACATATATGTATTTCAGCGAGGTGTTATGTAATTTAGAGTCTAAGGAAATTATTGTAATCTTTAGATTATTTAAATACTAACAACAATTTATGATTCGACGTTTAGCAGCGCCAAGTATTTTGAAAAAACGTGTTTATTCTCAACCAAACTGGCCATTTTCTAAAATTAAAATAATGGAAATGTATACGGTTTATTTAAACTATCTTTTTAAATACAACAACGAAGAACAAAATTAAGAAAAAGAAACTTACTGCCTGGAAACGATTACATCAACTCATAAAAGAAGAATCTTAAAAGCACGTAGCTACTGACATCCAACACATACTGTCACCGACTAAGACATCTTGTCTGATCTTCGAGCAAAATATCAATAGTCTATCCTCACATTGTCACGTCCCGATAAAAATCGAACTTTCTCTTTTCTGTCAACGGTCCGAACGACGCGCACAAGACGCACCTCGGAACCGCCATTTTGTCGGTACTCCTACTTCCGCGAGGGACGTCCCACTCTCCAACCCACTCTCACGAGAGAGGGGACCCCCACTACCGAACCGCCGCAGCACCGAGCCGCCGAAAACAAAGGACCTCATTGCAGGACCGGAAAAGTTCAGTTCAACTCGCGACTCCGAATCAAGAGGTTCACTCGACACTCAAGGGCCACGGTTAGCCTTTTTCTATTTCAATCTCTAATTCGAACTTAGAACTTTTCCATTCCTTCGTATTTCGACTTAGAATATTTTTCAATCCTCATATTTCAGAGTTATCTTAGATTTAAACGTTAGCATTAATAACCGTAGTAGTTAACTTAAATTTTGTAAGAACAATTGTATTTCCACCAATTCATTTTATTAGAATATATGTATTTTGTGTGCTTGAATTTACGATTTATTTTTATTTTTGACCACCAAGCCGATTTGATCATAATTCAGCGACTATAAATTTTTACGCAGCTTACCTCAGTTTCGGTCATTGTGTGTGTGTGTGTGTGTGTGTGTGTGTGTGTGTGCAACCAATTAACGAGCCTACAGTGCGGACAACGCACGTTGGTCTCCATTCCGCTGAGCTGACAGTCTTACAGTGCGGACAACGCAAGGGGCGGTCACTCGGTAACGAACCCCTTTCCGCACCACTCTCACCACAAGGTACACTCTAACTGAGGCGCGCACGTTTTAACATTAACTTTTGCATAAATGACGAAGTTCTAATGCCGAAAACGAGACGAGGAGGAAAGAAACACCGTGCAAGACGTTTAGCTCGTATATTTTCTAACTTAGAATCAGTGAACACCGTCGTCTCGCAGTATTACGGCATCGAGCCTCACTACATTGACCCAGAATACGAGGCACTTTTCCGACCACGCGACCGTGACACTAACAGAAAGAACAATAATTCGATCACAACGCGACTCACGAAACCGAGAGTGACCAGCAACTCTGTCGTATCACATCGAGTGATTCTAATCACGAACGGAAGCAACGAAGCCACGTGGGCAACGAGACTGGTCCCCATTTCATGCAACCTGCGGTACCCTCTGTGCCAAGATATTCCCGAGGGGGACCCTCGCCGAACTCATTACGATAGGCTGGCACAAGAGATCAAGGTACAGCGCTGGATCGAGAGTAACCAAGAACCCCTGGGTAAGTGAAATTATCATACTATTACCTCTCAACTTACACCGGCCTAATGATAAATTAATGAAGTTATTGACTCACTCAAAGTAAAATGCAGAATATTTCCACAGCTCTCTAATGATAAATTAATGAAGTTATCGACTCAGTCAAATTAAAATTCAGAATATTACTACAGCTTTCTAATGATAAGTTAATGAAAGTAATTAACTCATTCAAAGTAAAGGTCAGAACAGTATTGCAGTCGTCCATTAATGAGCTAATGAGGTTGATTCATTTTCATACAACCCGATGGCACTTTGCGTGATCACGCGCGGATACAAAGACGTCGAAACACAAGCCGCGTTATGCGAACAATGCAAATCCTCACGAATCGGACCCATCTATCATAACGCGTACGCGAAAACGGAGACTCATAAATTGAACATCGGGCCCCGTGTGATTGATGTAATCTGTATCTATTGTTCCGCATCATTAACGACCTACCGACCGGCCCATAGATGCACGCGTTGTTATAACGAAATCATCGGTTTAATTAGGGGCAAGTAAATTCAAATAAATTTGCCATCGGCCACCCCTTTATTGAACCGAAATTTTGCACAAAGAGCGACCCTGCCACCCTTCCGCGGGAACTGCACTCCTGGAGAAATCACTCTGATCACGAGTATCCCCGGGTAGAATCCTCGGATTCGGTAACCCGAAACAGTGATTTAGTCCCGTGCTACACGTCCGAGTCCTGCATTCCAAAATTCGCAGCCGCGATTAGCCGGGACGTAACAAAGGACTTGGCTTGCCCGGGTCGCATTAAAACATGTTGTCCTACCTATAATCTGTACTTTACATAAATTATTTTTAAATTATGTATTGACTATGTGTATTGACTAAGTAATGAAAAGAGATATTTATAATCACTTTTTTAGTCTGCAAAACTCTAAATGTGTTCATTTTATTTCTAATATTAACTAATATTAATTAATAACCATATTAATTAACATTGTTAATATTAATAAATAAAACTTGCGTGTACAGCACAAAAAGAAATATGTAACAATTATTTTCCACGCGTCGTCTCGCTTGCCGCTGTAATCCGATACCCGCTATCGCGTCGCGCCGCGCGACTCGAGCGAGCGGCTCATCCTATTATTCCCGCCTACCCCGCCCCGCTCTGGCTCGCGCGCACTGACTCGCCGGTAGGCCGGACTAATACGGCGATTTTTAATACTTAATAACTCGTTAACTATTGCGCAGATCGCAAAATGGTATAGGACTTTTTAATTCGATCTGACATTATCTACCTGTGGGCGAAAGGTTTTTACCCTTGTGTGAAACACCCTGTATATGTACTTTTACTATTATTAAATCGATCATAACTGACAATAATTCGACAAATTGGTCAGTCTTAATCCGCAAATCGTTAGACTGTACGTCTTAATTAATACTAAGGAGTATCATTTTCATTCAAATTCGAGTTTCTGCGCGCCAACAGGATTCGTCAGTCTTAAAACGCAGAATTTGTGCTGAAAGGTAGAATTTTCAGCAAAAATTCTGCGTTTTAAGACTGACGAATGTTGGCGTGCAAAAACTCGGATTTTAATGAAAATGATACTCCTTAGTATTAATTAAGACGTACCATTCAGTCTAACGATTTGCGGATTAAGACTGACCATCTTGTCGAATTATTGCCAGTTATGATCGATTTAATAATACATCTTTCCTTGATAGTTATAATTATATAACAAGATTATAGAAAGAATTCATCCAAAAATCATAATTTTTATCAAATGTGATCGAATTTAATTTTTTATCGAATGTGATCGAAATTAATTTTTTATCAGTCTTCATCACTGTCTTCATTAATTACTATGGTGCTACTCTGTACAGTAAAAAGACAGCTTAAAATTTCAGCTGGTCTTATTATTCTTGCTAACTCTCACATAAGCTAAGTAATATATAATGGCAGATATAGATGATTTTTATTTTTTTCATGATGTTACACCAACTTGAAAAAATTGAAAAAATTGAAAAAATTTGAGAACAATTTGATAAAAGAGAAGAGTATTCTGTGAAAGTTTAGTGATTGTATCTCGAAGAGAACATTTTGAAAAAGCTATTTTTAATTGTATTAGTTTTTTTTAAATCGATTTTATTGAAAAAATTTTTTTTATGTGTTATATTAATAAATCTTCACAAAAAATCGACAGAAGTACATCTATAGTATCGATGGAGAAAAATATAAAAATTGAAAATCGCATTTTTTCAATAACTTGAGAAATAATACAACAATTAAAGGACTGAAGTTTTGAGAAAATTTTTTTTATTGTGACAAAATAACAGTCCAAGTGTCCTTGCAAAACTCGCCGGGGGCACTTTTAGTATGCTTATCCGGCTATGGCCGTTCGAGTTCCATAACTCGGAAAGTACTTAATAAAAAGATATACTTCATTATAGTGAGATTTTGATCGATAATGAAGTTAGCATTATCGACTCTACATTTACGTGTTACCCCGAGCCATCTAGTGTCGAAACTAGCGAACTTCACATTTTTTCACACCTCTTTCCGCGAGCCCCCTTGCCCTCACTTGACGATGATGATGGAGAAAACGGAGTATTTTAATCGTAAAATCGTCACATTTCGAACTTTGCAACGCAATATCTCCGCTTGTAGACACGTAGAAGAAAAATGAAAACACTTTTCTTATGCAAACTGCACCCAAGCTATCCATTGATCCTACTTAGTTAGAAGTTGATCGGATCAGCCGTTATTGAGATAATCGAGGTGTTTCTCGAAACGTCATCTTGCGTAAAAGAGGCACTGTGTCTTCTCGCGCTGCGCGTACACTTGACACTACCGTGCCTCTTGATACACTTTCCATTTTTTATTTTTCCACGACAGACATGATAGATTATCAAATCGATAACAGCGACATAGTCGGACTTAAATGAATCAGTAAATAACGCATGGACGATTTTATCGGAGAACAGTTGATAACGTGTTAACATATTTTGAGTACAATGATTTCTGAAAAAGGTAAATATTCCGATGAGGGGAGCCTGCCCCGATGACCTTGACCTTGACCTTGACATATGTTATAGAGGTCACCCTCCTGAGTGACCTTCAAGAGGTTTTAGCCGTCGCTCGTTGTTTACTAAAAAGTTATTAACAAAAGAAGTTTAATGATTTTGCACGAATTTTCAGCCGTCCACGACAAGCAAAAGGTTATATTTTCCGAAACTGGAGTCCCGGACACATACGCTCGGTTTCAGCCTGCTTCGCGGGAGGGCTTCGCAGGGGCTACGCCCCCCCCCCCCCGCCAGAACCAGTGTAACAGATTTTACCGTACAGATTTTGATCACCTGGTACACGGCACGGATCCCGGCGGGGGGAGGCGAGGCTTCGCCCCCCGCCCTCCCGCGAAGCAGGCTGAAAACGAGCGTATGTGTCCGAGGCTCCAGTTTCGGAAATTATAACCTAACCAGGTTAGGCTAGGTTAGGTTAAAGCAGAGAATACTTTGTATTTAACTGTTTATGCTTTTGGTTAAAGTGAAAAATACTTTGTACTTATATTAAAAGAAACTGTTCTATATATTAACGATTCACTGCTTTAAATGACTTTCCTTCGTTCATATACATATTCGTCGTTTATATCTTTCAATATTCAAGATAACTACTATATTTGCAAAATTTCTTTTGCTACTAACTTTTTCATAAACAACAATCGACGATTAAAACTTAGTGCGGGTTATTCGGGAAGGTGACCTTTGTAATATATGTCAATATTATGTTCTTGGTTCGCGTAGACAGCTGAAAATTCGTGCAAAATCATTAAACTTCTTTTGTTAATAACTTTTTAACAAACAACGAGCGACGGCTAAAACCTCTTGAAGGTCACTTAGGTGGGCAACCTTGACAATATATGTAAAGGTCAAGGTCATCGGGGCAGGCTCCCCTCATCGGAATATTTACCGAAGTTCCTAATGTGTGACTGTATAATGTGTGAAATTTTAAAAATTTTAAAATTAAGATAATAAACTGTGTTGAAATATGCAGAAATATATACATCACTATGGAACGTCCGCTTCCGGTAGGACTAGTGATACATGTTTAGAGAGTGGAGAATAAAATAGGTTGTGAATACGAAAAAGTGATCGAAAGTGAAAGAGGAGAGAGTGGAAGTGATAGAAAGTGAAGAGAGGTGTTAAGGACGTTAAGAAGGGTGCAGAGGTGTTATATTAAGGCTGAGGTTAGACAAAGAGCCCATATAGAAAGGAGAGGAAAGAGGATTGGAAGGGAATTAAACACGGAATACACAGATCATAGAAGGAAGCGCGATTAGGCGAGCAACGGAAAAAACATAAAGGGAAGAGATACAGCAAAGGAAGAACGACATTAGAGAAAGATGGAAAATAGAGCTTGGAAAGGTAATGGAGGAGAAAGAGAAGGATTGACGGAAATATTATTACTGATTGAAATATTATTAAGGAAACTTAATGAAATCTTCTTTATTTACGACCATAACTGGCAAGATTACATAAATCGCACAACGTTTCGACTCGTAATTCAAGTCCTTATCAAGTGCAACAATAAGAGGTCATTTTCTAAAACAAGAAACAATTACAATTTGTATAAAAACAAAATAAAATTAACCTGTTCACAATCCATAACTTACTAGTAAGAAATGACATCTTATCAAATTAAAAACGCAAACGGTACTCATGACATCGACGCACAATCCGTACCAAGAAGCTGTTCGTCCAAGAGACAAATACCATGTGGCACATCAAAACACTAACAACAGTATAAGATCTGTTACCTATATCTAAGGACAGTGTCGTACATACACGGCAAGTTCTCCGTGTCATTCTGTAAATTCAATGTGTTGTCATGAATTTTGATGTAACACATCTCTGCAATTTCCCGTTTTTACAATATTTTTCTTGATGCAACACCCTCACATTCCTCCAATCCATATCATGATTTTCATCTATCCTGTGTTTACTTACAATTGAAAGATTATCAGACTGTTTTTTAATGTCAAAAATATGCTCCTTGATCCTAGTTATCAAATGTCTTTTCGTCTGACCAATATAGCACGAATCACAACTTTTACAATCTATTGTATAGACAACACAAATCTTTTGTTCATGTAGTAGAATATCTTTTCCTCTTTTAATTAAACAATCAAGCTTATTACGCAAATTATATACAACCTTAAATCCAAGTCGATTTATATTTGTCACGTCCACCGCTACCGCAGAATTAAAAATTTCCTTTTTACAATAACAATCTCCAGCGTTAGACTATATATAGTAATAATTGCGAGCGCTAGATCATAAGGAAAAACACTTGAACAAATCCCAACGCCATTGGCCAAGTATTTGCACTAGTTCGAAAATAGACCAATCAGAAGCTGTTACATATCACTAACACTATTGGACAAAACTTGGGAATTGGGCAAGTTCCTAGAGTAAGGTTTGGACAAGTTACTCAAATCCTAGTTCGGAACTAGACCCATCAGACGACGCTAGTTGTAACTAACGTCACCAGCCCTAGTTCCTAGTTATACAACTCGGTACGCCACCCGACGGAACTAGACAACACAAATCTCCGACTATATACTCGGACCATCCGCCGCGATCGCTCTCTTGTGCAGCAGCCGTCGTCGAGCGATCTACCACGAGAAGGACGACCACAAGGCAGCTAAACTAACCTCCAGATCCAGCAGACGCACGCTACGCTAGAGTTTTAACCTCCAAGACCATGTGGCCAGCAACGGTGAGTACAACTTATATTTACATTTAAGCCCACTGCTATATTGTTGCTTACGTAATTTAAACCATTAATTATTCACTTTGGTCGTGCCACCTTACTTATTATTCGAGCCACGTGTTGTCATGAGATATAACCTCAACGTCTAACCTCAACGTGTATTATTCGAGCCACGTGTTCGTCGGGAAACATAACCTCTTCTCGGGCGAATAACGCTCATTTCTCGAGCGGACTCTCGCTCACTACGACCTGGTTTCCAGACACCGAGACCCCCCCGTCGACATCGCACCGGGAAGAAGAAGAGGGCAAGGATCGAAACTCTCTTGCAAAAACGTCGCGAGGCATTCGAGAGATTTCTGCTTGGATTAACCGAGTCATCAATCGATACACCCTCGCTGAGCGAAACTTCGCCCAGTCAACCTACTACACTCCTTCGAGACGAGCCGTTGGCAGCAGAGACTCGTACACCATCCCCGGGCGAACGAACGCCTTCCCCGATAGGATCAGAGTGGTACGAACCCATCACACCCCTTTACCCTGCTCTGGAAATCCAGCGACAAGAAGCGGAGCGACCACAGCGGGCAAACGCTCCCCCCCGACCGATCATCCGGTCGATTGAGATCACCCGCCGAGCGCCTACCCCTTCACCTCCAATCGAAGTCATTGATTTGACTTACGATTCCGACACGACCGAGTAGCTTGAAACCATTCATCGTCCCCCCGAGAACGATACTATTCAGCCCCAGGTGATTACTATAAAACGGTTAATTCGGGTAACCTCCACAGACCCAGTAACAAATGCAACTACTACGACCGAATTCCCCGAGGAAATGGAGTTTGTTTAATAAATTTACCGAAGTAGCGTAAGCTAACCAACTGTATGCATATTTCTTTTACCTTACCCCTCTCCCCCTATACCCTACGACAAATCGAAGAGCGAACATCGCTTCTTGGGGCATGCACCGCCCTTCCTGCCCCGGTCAGCTTAACAGAACTTACTTATCCCGGAAGCGGGCGCAATAACGTGTGATGTGCCGCTTCATAACACGTAGATTTAGCCTCTCCCGACCTCCTCCTCCCATACTGGATCATCAATTGCGGACCACCGCAACTTCGTGTATGAAGTATTCGGCCTACTTCCATCCAGAGTCTAGAAACTTGTTCTGTCGGAACTGCTATACCAACGCCATTTCCACTTTAGAGAAATTGAGTTGTGAGCTAATACAGAAGCACGATTTAGTGGTAGGATTCACACGATACATTCCTACGTGCCACGATTGCAGAAGTAACCTTGCGTCTTACTCTCCGATGCTAAGCTGCGATACCTGTGCGCTCGAATATTCGGCACTGCTCAGTTTGTTACAGGCAGCCGGTGATAGTATTCTTGATTTCCCCGACCCGACCGTGGTGTGGGTACAGGGCGACGAAATAAGCACTCTAGCTCTTGCACCCGGCGATAACTAGACCCGTTTCCCTCTACGAAATTACTCCGATCGCGGTATCCCCGGGGAGAATTCTCGGATTCGTTAATACCCGAAAATAGCGATCCAGCCCCGTGTCATTGCCCGAGTTAATCAACAACCGCGGCCGGCCGGGACGTAACATATTTCTTTTAATGTTATCACTCCACCTACCAATATACGGTATTTTGACAATATTCTTGTTGATCTGCATGTCATTATTATTGTTAACAGTAGTGTCATTATATTTAATTTTTCTGATTCTTTTTTCGATATGTCTGTCAATAAAAGTTCGTGGATAGCAGTTATTCAATAAAATACTACGAACGGAGTCAATATTAGAAACATGAAATTGAGAATCAGACAATAAAATCGCTCTGTCTACTAAACTCGTGATTACGCTAATTTTATGTTGTATAGGATGGTTAGATAAATAGTTAACGTACCTACCAGAAAAAGTAGGTTTTTTAAACCAATTCGTTATCAAAGAATCATCACTTCTAATAACCGTAGTGTCAAAAAAATTAATACAACCCTGAGTCTCTATTTCACAAGTAAATTTCAATCTGGGATGATAGCTGTTAAGTATATTAAGAGATTAGAAGAAATTTAAATCGACTTGGATTTAAGGTTGTATATAATTTGCGTAATAAGCTTGATTGTTTAATTAAAAGAGGAAAAGATATTCTACTACATGAACAAAAGATTTGTGTTGTCTATACAATAGATTGTAAAAGTTGTGATTCGTGCTATATTGGTCAGACGAAAAGACATTTGATAACTAGGATCAAGGAGCATATTTTTGACATTAAAAAACAGTCTGATAATCTTTCAATTGTAAGTAAACACAGGATAGATGAAAATCATGATATGGATTGGAGGAATGTGAGGGTGTTGCATCAAGAAAAATATTGTAAAAACGGGAAATTGCAGAGATGTGTTACATCAAAATTCATGACAACACATTGAATTTACAGAATGACACGGAGAACTTGCCGTGTATGTACGACACTGTCCTTAGATATAGGTAACAGATCTTATACTGTTGTTAGTGTTTTGATGTGCCACATGGTATTTGTCTCTTGGACGAACAGCTTCTTGGTACGGATTGTGCGTCGATGTCATGAGTACC
Source organism: Ooceraea biroi (assembly GCF_003672135.1). Classification (NCBI taxonomy): domain Eukaryota; kingdom Metazoa; phylum Arthropoda; class Insecta; order Hymenoptera; family Formicidae; genus Ooceraea; species Ooceraea biroi. Next base: position 11,442,966 of record NC_039517.1, on the reverse strand, counting down.
GTTTGCGTTTTTAATTTGATAAGATGTCATTTCTTACTAGTAAGTTATGGATTGTGAACAGGTTAATTTTATTTTGTTTTTATACAAATTGTAATTGTTTCTTGTTTTAGAAAATGACCTCTTATTGTTGCACTTGATAAGGACTTGAATTACGAGTCGAAACGTTGTGCGATTTATGTAATCTTGCCAGTTATGGTCGTAAATAAAGAAGATCTCATTAAGTATTAATTGCACTGGAGACTTAAAGGAGTTTTTTGTATATTATTAAGGAAATATTATGAAGAAATTATTTAAAAAGAAGCAGAAGGAGAGGGGGAGGGAAGAGGAAGGGAGGAGGAAAGAATATTCAAGGAAAGTAAGTTAACACAGCGATCTCCAGAAAGGGGACAGAAAATGAGAATGGAAGCAAATAAGTGACAGATAATGAGAGAATAGAGGAAGGAATTTGGAGGAAATAAAGGAAATGAAGAAAATGAGAGAAGTAAAATGATATATAGGAGAGATAAGGAAAAGGAAGGACGAGTTGAAAGAAGAGGATAGAGCAAGGAAAAAGATGGAAGGAGCAGATGAAAAGGGAGGTCAGGCAGAAAAATGGAGAGAAGAGAGGAAAGAATTAAAAAAATAAATAGAAAGATTGGAAAGGAGGATGAAGATATGGAGAAGAGAGAAAGAACGAAGAAGAGAGGAAAAGAGGAGAGAGGAGAGGGAGGTAAGGGAAGCGAGATGGAGCAGAGAATTGGGGAAATGGGAGAAAAAATGGGAAAGGAGTGAAAGAAAGAAGAGAAGAAAGAATATAATAATTAAAAAACTAGAATAAAAGAATGTAAGAGGGAGCAGTGAAAGAAGTTTTGAGAGTATTATGTGCGGAGATAGAGTTTGACGAGGTAAGAAAACTAAGAAAGGAGAATCAAAAGGAACGGAAATAGTTGTAATGAAATTAACAAGTGTGCAGCAGAAGAGAGAGAGAGGATGAAGAAGAAAATTAATTGAAAAGTAGGAAAGAAGAGGAGAGGATTGGACATGGAAGAAAAGGAAGATGAAATAGAGAGATTGAAGGAAATTGCGAGAGAAGATGAGAGAAAGAGGGATAGAATTATGAGTGGGATACGGAAGGATAAGGATAAACGGAACATGGTGGAAATGGGATGAGAGATGAAGTGGAAGAGGTGTTAAGGGACGGAAAATATAAGAAAGGAAGAGCAGGGGGAAGGGAAGAGGGAAGGAAAGAAAAAGATAAAAGTAATAAAAAGGAGAAGGAGAGTGGGAGACGAAGAGAGGAGAAGATAAAAGAGTGAAGAGTGGTATTCTGGAATGTGGCGGAGTAGAAAATAAGGATATGGAATTTTGGATGAGTAGGAGGGAATGTGATAGTGCTTTCGGAGATATAGATGAGAAGGGATGGAAGAGAATAAAGAAGAAGCTGCCAAGAGGATATCAATGGGGAATACAAGGAGCGAAGAGACAAAATAAGAAGAGAAGGGCTATGGGAAGAATGATAATGGGCATTAGGAGGGAACTGACAGAAAGGGATGGGAATATAGAAACGAGAAGAGAAGAGAAAATTGTCGGAAGGATAGAATATGGGAAAGAGAAATGGAAAATAGTGCGGGTGTATGTAGGGAAGGATATAGAAAGAACACTGATATATACATATACATATATACATATATATATATATACACACATATATCTATTTAAATAAATATATAATTGTATATATAATTATGTATATATATATACAGGGTGGCCCATTTTAATTTATACAGTCGATTTTTTAAAAAACTAAAAGAGATACGAAAAAATGTTTCAGACAGACATGTCACGATTTCGAGGGGGACATAAGATGATACCATTAGTTTGACCTTGAATAGTCGTTTGAAGGTCACGCGAAGATCACCTTCAATTTCTTAAACATTGCTCGAGAGCACGAATTGTCTTATTCCACAGTCCAAAAGATGTTGAAAGAAGAAAAATTGCACGCCTATCATTACACTCGCGTGCAACATTTACAACAAGAAGATTATCCTCGGAGGAAGAGATTTTGCGAGGATTTCCTCAGAAGAGTGAACGAAGATCCAGAACTTCCGTCTTGAGTAATATTCAGCGATGAATCGCTGTTTACGCGAGACGGAATTTTGAACTCACACAATATGCATGTGTGGGACGCCGAGAATCCTCGACCGACACGACCCAGAAATTTCCAACGTCGTTAGAAATTGAACGTCTGGGCTGGAATTATGGGTACACAAATATTGGGCCCAGTTATTCTTCCAGAAACATTGAATGGCGCATCGTACCTGGAATTTCTGGCGGAAAATCTTCGGACTTTCTGGAAGAAGTACCGTTAATAAATAGAAATAAAATTTCAACAGGACGGTGCTGGTCCACATAACGCCAGAATCGTCACAAATTTTTTAAATCAGCAATTTCTCGGACGTTGGATGGGCTGGTATGGCCCGATACGGTGGCCTGCAAGATCTCCAGGTCTCAATCCACTGGACTATTTCTTGTGGGGCTACTGCAAGGAAGTCATTTACAGACAGCTTCCCGAGACCATCGAAGAATTAAATGACAAACTTCACCATGCCATTTTGTCAATCGAGGACGAAGTTCTGGAGAAAACGCAAGAAAATTTATTGAGACGCATGAGAGCGTGCATCATAATGAACGGCGGACACTTCGAACACTTGCTGTAAAAAGAAGTGTTCTAAAATAATTAATCTGCCCTTTTCAGGGCAACCAAATATTTTATTTTCGACGAACATTCTCTTCGAGTTCGCAAATTATTTTTAAAAAATCGACACGTTACAGGCAGACATTATCTACGATTCGTACTTGGCAGTACGAATGTTTCGAAGCGTCCCACTGTCGGTCATCATAGTATCAATCTGATTTATCGATCTGATTTACATTCGATCGATAAGTCAGCCTTGACGAATTAAGGCACTATAAAAACATAACCTGTCTGATTGTTGTTATCGAGTTATCTTCGCGTCAGGTTTAGTCGGGTTGTGTATGTAACGCGTTTCTTTCTTCGAATAATTTTTAATCGCCGAATAATTAACCGGTAGTGATTAACAGTGATGAATCGATAGAGGCATTCGTAAATGCCTCATTCTATCGATCAAGTGTGTGAATAAATCCGTGAAAGTGTTGATACGTGATACAATTTATAAAAGACGTATCCAGAAAATTTCTGATTGATTACTGTGATTATGCGTAATGTGTATTTCTCTCTTTGAATAATTTTCAGTCGCCGAATGATTTATCGGTAGCGACTAGCAATAATAAATCGATAGATTCGTTTATCACTCAAGTGCGTCAGTAAATCCGAGTGCGTATGGATACGTGGTGACAATTTATGACAGAAAAGACTTCTGGCTTTTTACTTCGGTGTGGATTTGTAACTGGATTTGTGGATGGAAACGTGAAGTGCGATCTTATCCACGGTGAAATTATTCATCCGTCAAGCTACAATTCGTCAAGTATGAGAACATCTGCATAGGTGAGTGTGTGTGTGTGTGTGTGTGTGTATCACATGTATGTATTTAGGTATCGTGTGTGCAGTGATCAGCTGAGCGCCCCGCGTAAGCGCCGCGGTAAGTCGCGTCGCGTGCCGCCCCTGTCTGCCTCTTATACTCGGCCCGTTACTCATTAACTATTTCCTTTCATAATTCAAAAAGTAAACTTCGGACAAAAGTTTAGTAGAGGAAAAATCGTCTCAGAATTACTTCTAGAATACGTCTTTGCAAGGACGCGTGGTTGTTCTGAATCACCCTGTATAATAGATGAAAAGAAGACAATACTTTAGAATCAGATGGGGTTTAGGAAGGAAGGAGATGGGGACAATAGATAATAGTTATATCTTAAAGTATGTAATAAATAGAGAGATAGGAAAGAGGAGGGAAAAAATTACGGTATTGTTTGTGGGTGTAAAGATGACGTTTGACTCGGTAGATAGGAGAGTATTAATAGGGAGGAAAAAATGAGGAAGAGTGGGATCAGGAAAGGATTAATAAAAAGGGTAGAAGAACTGCTGAGGGAAAGAAGAGCAGAGTAAAAGTGGGAGGGGAGAGTTTTTGGATGGCAAGGAGATAGAGATGTCCTCTGAGTCCAATATTATTCAATGTTTTTTTAGCAGACCTAGAAGAAGAGATGGGAAAGATAAAGTGGGGGGATTGATATAAGGATATATGTCGCAGAGATATCGTGAAATCCGTTTTTTTGCAAAATCTCTAGGGAATCCACAAAAAACCGGGATATTGTGGAACGAATAAAAATTACACAATTTTACCAGGAGATTTCAGTGATTTCGTAAAGTCCCGGGGCTCTGTCAGTGAAATTGTGAATTGAGATGATTTACACAATCTTACTGATTTATGTTAAGGTCTTTGCAAAGTCTCTAAGCGTGACTAGGTATATTATGTAACTGGAAGTTTGTTTTTGTTATTCACGAGGTTGGGGAGGGAGGGAGGGAAGTACATGCGTCGTCGCGAGGTCGGGAGCCACATGTGCGCTCACCGTCAGTCTAGGAAATTACGTAGAAGATTACGCGCGTACGCATTTGTTTGCTAGTTTTATATTATTTTGCGTTTTACGAAACCGATTTGCATTATCTTACGTACGATGAGTACTACTGAGAACGCTGTGCAGTAGTACAATAATGAAGACAAATCATCTGTTGATAGTGGTGTGTCGAAAGAAGATTATGACACAGAGCTTCAACAGTTTTACGCAAGTAAATCAAATTCTATTAAGCTTCAGTGGACGACAGATCGAATCAAGACTATTATTGGCTTAATTGAAGAATTTAAATCGTCTAAAGCTCTGCAAATTAAACGTACTTCTTCACATTACAATTATGCTAATAAATATGACATAATGGATATAGGTGATGAAAAGATATTGATATTAAAACGTAAAAGTCATTCGTCACCTGTCACACAGATAATACCAAGTGAACAATATTATGACTTTATTTCGCGATATCACAAGTCATAGGTCACGGTGGGCGAGACAAATTGTTTATGCTTTTAAGGAAAAATACATCATTCCCGTTCCTGCAATCAATATTTATCTGAAGTTATGTAAGATATGTATGAATAAGAAATCTTTCCCAAAAACTAGTTCGATCTATAGTTACGAAGGATTTTAATAGTCGAGGACAAGTCGATCTTATTGATCTACAATCAGCACCTGATCAAAATTACAAATGGTTACTTAATTACCGAGATCATGGCACCAAATTGTGTTTTTTACAACCACTTACATCCAAACGCGCTGCTGAAGTTGCTTTGGAACTTTTAAAGATTTTCCTAGAGGTGGGATGCCCCAATATTCTACAAAGCAATAATGGCCGTGAATTTACGGCGGGTGTTATTCATAAGTTAATAAGCATGTGCCTGACTGCAAAATACTCAACGGAAGATCTCGCCACCCATAAAGTCAAGGAAGTGTGGAACGCTGTAATCAGGATGTGGAAAACATGTTGCGATCATGGATGCGTGATAACAATTCTATCGCCTGGTCTGTAGGTTGTTACTTTGTTCAATATCAAAAGAATTCCTCTTATCATCGAACAATAGACAGATCACCGTATAAAGCATTATTTGGAAAAGATCCTAAGACCGGTCTTACATATAGACATTTACCTGCTAATTTAATATCGCAGCTTGAGACAGAAGATCTAGAAAAATTACTCGAAAAGCAAAAATTTGAAGATCACGGTTCAGACATAAACAATGAACTTATAAATGTACTGAAAAAGCCGCTTGTATCTCAAGAGCATGACTTACCAGGAAGTTCAGCAGATAGTCAAGAATCTAAAGTCTTAATGTGTCGTGTCTGTAATAAAGAATCTAGCGGAGCACATAGTTGTTGGAAATGTAAGCAAGTAATCCATTCGATATGCTGTGAGGCTGACGAGAAAGATGAGGGCTATGGATCACAATTAACATGTATTTTATGTTCGCAAGAAAGTTGTATTGATACAGAACGAAAGAAGGCACACGAAAATTTAAAAAGAGCGGCAGATAAAATGTTAGCAACTGCATCCAAGAAATTCAAGGATATCGATATTGGTTCTACAGTTTTGATAGAAGTCCCTAAAGTAGACCGTGGACTTTTGGATCAAAAATTTATCAGACATTTGTGTTAGATACCAAAGATATTATTTATCTGATGAAAATTATTTTAGTTTTAAGAACATTAAGAGAGAAGAATATTTATTTGATTTTATACAGGGTGTCCCGTAATAATCGCCGAACCTCTCGTATGCCAATAGAGCGGATCGAGATGAATAGAAAAGTCCTGTACCATTTTACAATTTTCACAATAGTTATCGAGTTATTAATTATTAAAAATCGCTGTATTAGTCCGGCCTACCGCCGAATGTAAGTGCGCGGCGAAATGCGACCGTCTAGCGATCGAAGTTGCTAGGCGCGTGGGGAGTTGTTTATTATAAGTGGCATGCCTAGCCATTGCCACTGCGACCACTAGGCACTCGATCGCTAGGCGGTCACATCTCGCCGCGTGCTTGCATTCGGCGGTAAGCCGGACTAATACAGCGATTTTTAATAATTAATAACTCATTAACTATTGCGAAAATTGCAAAATGGTACAGGACTTTTCTGTTTATCTCAATCTGCTCTATTGGCATACGAGAGGTTCGGCGATTATTACAGGACACCGTATATATCGTTTTAATTTTTAATTCTAAAGGAGAATATTTTATTATAATTCCAGCAAGAATTTTGAGGTTTTTTTAAATAAACGTTTATGTGTGTTAGGTACCAAAGATCATATTATTTACGTAAATGAAATAAATAATGTTATGGGTAAAAATAGTTTTATTTATTTCCTGTAGGAACCTCGAGTTCAAAAGAATATCTTTACTCGTTAAAGTAGAATATTATAAAGTAAAATTCATTAAAGTAGAATATAATTCAATTTTTAACAACCGATTACACAATACATCTAGTCACGCTTAAAGACTTTGCAAAGACCCTAACATAAATCAGTAAGATTGTGTAAAAATATCTCAATTTCACTGACAGAGCCCCGGGATTTTGCGAAATCACTGAAATCTCCTGGTAAAATTGTGTAATTTTTATTCGTTCCACAATATCCCGGTTTTTTGTGGATTCCCTAGAGAGTTTGCAAAAAACGGATTTCACGATATCCCTGCGACATATACATTGATGTATGTATTGATGTATGAAAGATTAAGTGGGGAGATTGCTATAAGGAGAGAAAGGATATACACAGAATATACACATTGTATGCGGATGATTTGGTGCTTTTACTGGAGGAAGAGGACAGTATGAGAAGTATGATGGGAAGATTGGAAGGTTATTTAGAGAAGAAAGAAATAGAATTAAATACAGACATGGCGAAAACCATGAGATTCAGGAGGGGAGAGAGAGAATATTAAAAAAAAGGAGATGATAGGGAATTTGAAGACGGAGAAAATAATTGAGGAAGTGAAAGAATACAAATATTTAGGTTATGTGATTCAAGGAAATGGTAGGCAGGAGGTGCATGTGAGGGATAGAATAAAGAAGGCGGCAGTGATAATGGGACAGGTCTGGAGAATAGGGAGAAAAAGTTTGGAAAGGAGGATGGAAAGAAGAAAGTAGATTATGGCTCTTTGAAAAAGTGGTTTAAATAGTGTTTGGATACGGAGTGAAGATTTGGGGTGTAGAGAAAAAGAGGGAATGTAAAGATTGAAAGAAAGATATTTAAGATGGATGTTGGAAACGGAAGGGAGGATGCCGAATTACTTGATAAAGGAGTTGCATAGAGAAAAGTTAAAAGGAAGGGCAGGGAGGAGAGTATAGGGGTTTAAAAAGGATTGGCGCAAGGGAAAAGAAATGAACTGACGAGGATATGTTGGGAAGAAATAAGGAAGAGGATGAGAGAGGGGAGAGTGGGTTTAGGATGGGAACAGGAGAGAAAGGAGCACTTTGAGGAGAAAGAAATGAAGAAAGGAAGTGGACGGAGAGAGGGAGGAGGAAAAGATGGTATGTAGAGTTAAAGAGTAAGGATAAAGAAAACCGAAGAGAGGAAAGACGGAGAAAGATTAGAAAATCGAAATGCAATAGATGGTATAGGAAGGTAAAAGGAATAAGAATTCCAGGTTACTAAAGAAAAGATGGAGTGAAGATAAATGGAATAGAGTGACAAGGTTCAGACTAGGGAATGAGATCAGAGAAGGGAAATACTGGGAAGGAAAATACTGAAGAGGAGAAAAGGAGATGTAGGTGGAGATATGGGAACCCACGTGGGAAGAGTGTAGAACATGGAAAACAGGAAGAAGAAGCTGGCAAATCACGGTAAGTGGGGTATTGGGGAGAAGGAGGAAGGAGATGTATGAGAGAGAGATGAAAGAGGGAGGGAAGAGAAGGATAAGTCGAGGAGAGAAATGAGAAGGAGGATGGAAAGAAGACAAGAGAGGGGGAGGGTGAGAGTGGGGAAGAGAAGGAGGGAGAGGGAAAGAGGGGAGGAAGAGGTATAGAGGTAGAGAGGAAGAAGAGTGAAGGGGAAATGAATTGATATGAAAGAAATAAAGGTAAAGTAAAAGGAAACGGAAGTCCCAAAAAGGGAAGATGTGTATGCGTGTGTGGCAAGCGAATGTGGATGTGGGTGCGAGCGAGGAAGACTCAACGCAGACATCCACACACTTTAGATTTAAATCTAAGGTTAAGTTTAGGTTAAGTAGTTTAAATAGCTGTAAGGTTAGCATTAAGTCGTAAGTTAAGAACAGATTTTAACCCCAAGGTTAACAATAAAATTAGTAGTACCATATGTGACGTGACGTTTTGGCGTCACAAGGGTGTTGCTCAACCGAGGGGGGAATTTATCGGAGTCGCTCCTTCCACCCGAGGGGGAGCGATCCGCCCGTGTTTTGCGATTTTTACAGGCGAGGATCTGACTGTGTGGTACTAGCGTGTAGGGTCGCCGAGTGAGGGTACAGTCAGCTGTGGAGATGGCAGCCACGGAGAAGCGAAGGACAACACGAGAGAAAATTCTGCGGGATGACCGGAAGCGAGTATCGGAAGCCCGGGAGGAGCCGAGTCCTACAAAGACTCTCAGCAGTACCGGAGCATAGCTCCTAACTACCGCACCCTCTGAACATCGAACAGAATACCTGCTTGCCAGCATAACTATCGTCTCCGAATACCGAGGCGGGCCCGCTGGCCAGAGCGGGTGGAGGATTTTTCCACCTCATCCCTGTCGGAGGCTGGTCGCCCTGGCAGGAAACTACAGTTAGTAAAAACGGGAAGGAGCGGTACAAGATGAAATGACAAGGATAGTCATCAGAGAAATTGCGGATAAGCCGAATTAGTGGCAGAATCAAGGATCTATCGCCGCCGAATCGATAGAATGCGCAGATCGATGCGCGATCTGATAAGGCTCTCCCGGCGTGCTCCGCGTATCAGCACGAGTCCGGCTAGCGTACAATACGGAGCAACTCCGAAGGCCCTTTGCGATTCGAGTGCGATCCAGGACGACGTAGGACGAGCGCCCGAAACTGTAAGAAGCTCACTCGGCGACTGATTATTTTCGTTTCCGACCAAGGCGACACCTCGAGCCTCGGTAGAGATTTTATAAGATTAAATAACGTAACCTAACCTACCGGAGGCGTCATCGAGGCCCGTCGGCTCCGGAAGTAGTACCACGAAATTACGAGAATTCCGCATATTTCCGAAAGTACCGAGTCACCGCAAGGTGTTGAGTACCGGAGTGCTTAAGTATCCTCCCGCTCGGGATTCGCCGGCTCCAGTCAATGTATTTGTATCGTTTTAGTCCGTTTCGTATCGTTTCGTAGAGTATTGCGCGCATTTCGTATCGTTTCATATGATTTCGTTTCGTATTGTTTTCGGGCGTTGCGTTGGTATATTGCGTACCGTAAAGATCTCTTGCGAAATTGCGTACGGTAAGGATTTCGTGTACGAGAATACGGTATTGCGTTTACGGTAAAGAGTTGCGAGATTACGTGTACTGGCGAGAGTCACGTTCCGGTAGAGATCTGTCCCGTCTCGTCTGCGTTTACGGGAAATACGTCTGATAAGGATCTCGTTTCGTCTATCGTTGCGTGCAGTAACGATAGTTGCGTTGCATATATCGTCTGGCGTCTTTTATGGAATTGCGTTCGCGGTAAAGTTTGTTGCGTACGGTAACTCTTTGCGGGAATTGCGTTCACGGTAAAGATTGTGTCTCGTGTGTGCTTTACGGGAATTCTCCACCCTGGTCGATATCGTTCGGGATTTAGCGTCACGACCGATCCGCGAGATCTCGACACCGACGCGATCGTGTCTCCAGAACCAGCGTCGTGTGCGTAATAATCACCGATATACAAAAGACCGATTTCCCGCCTGGTCACATTCCGTCACAATTATCTGCGTTATCTGATTTATTTTATTGTGTTTTATCACGATTTATTGTGTTCGTTCCTGCCATTTTTCATTTATCAAATATATTTACTTGTTGAATTTATTGGACTCTCTGTACTGACTTTCTCCTCTCCAGGCTCTCATAATACACGATCCTCGCCCGTTATCGCTCACCGCGGAGCTATCGTTTGCAGTATCGTCCATTTCGACTTTGAGTGGTGCGTTCGCGCACCTGGCGCCCAATACTTTTCAGTCCCGCATAGTACCGTGGATTGGTCCTCACCGACCATCCAATTTCGTGCTTATAAGTCACCCGTGACTCCCCATGATCACGGCGGAACGTGGGCTAATTCACGCGGTTGCGGTCGTCGCTAACTCACGGCGTCGCACATATAATATAGCACTATATTTACCCCTGCATAGTAACGTAATGACAAAGCTGGAAGAATGCCATTAATGCTAATAACTTCAGATTTCTGTGATCTGAAAATAATCTGTAGAATTTTCTTCTGCATGCTCACATTTCCTTGGAACCATAACGATTCATACGCTGCGAAGCAAATGTTGGTACTCTATAATAAAAACAAACAATTAACATACAAGAAAACTCATGAAAGTGTCCTATTCTAATTTTGATAAGCTTGAAATATTATTGTAATATGGATCAAAATAGAGATCAAAACATAGTATTTTTTTATATGTAAGGGACACCGGGGCGAAGTCGTCACTGTTTTTTCGGTGCCGATTTTTAACAAAATAAATAAGTTTCGTGAAATGTGGTGTACCGTTGTAAACAGTGAACTCTTGGCTACAAAATTTATATTGGCATTTTTCATTTACATCGCTTTGTTCAACCAGTATAGAGTAAAAATGAAAAAGATGCAAAAATTGAAATTTCAAAATTGTCGGGGCGGAATCGTCACTTCATTCTCGGACTGCATTTTAAATGAAAAAATATAATTCCGATCATGAAAAATGATAGGATACATTTTATTAATTATTATTTAACAGAAAAATATAAACATTTAATCATCGGAATCTAACCACTGCTGATTTCGATTTTCGCCCATTACTGCAGTTCTAAAGTTCCGTGTATCACCATGACAAGACATAGAAGAAGTCGTGAGATCGAATTCGTTTCCGTGCACTGCCGGCCATGGCATGAGTTTTTAGCGTATAATATAATTTTAGTTATTTCTTATCTCATTCCTTCGTCCCGATGACTTGGTGATGACTTCGCCCCGGACATAAATTTCAAGTTTGGTCACTCATGAAATATTAGAAATCAACGAAATTGAAAAAAACTTTACTGGATTCGTGTTCAGCATACATACCCTTTAGAATCATCTTACCGAGATTTGGAAAGAAAATAATATTTAAAATATTAAAAACTTTTGACGCGCAAAACATTTCACTTGTGACGTTCGAAAACATGTTTGTCGTAATGAAAATCACAATATGACACATAACTTCACTAAACTCCGTTAGTCACGTGGGCACCATACGTGGCGTTTACAATATTAATAGCGAGTTCACGCAACGTACAAATTTTGAGATAACTGTAATGATAAATCTGCCCCGGTGACGACTTCGTCCCACTCTCCCCTACTCATATACATTTTTAGGGAATAAAACACTTCTTTAGAAAAAATTAGTTTTCTTCTTTCAGAACGTATATTATCGAAATTATAAAAAAATAGAAACAATTCTTGTTAGAAATGTTGTGGAGATAAATTTCGATAATATGTTAATATTGTATATTATAAATCGCGTGTAATTTACGGAAATGAAATATATTGTAATGTAATCACACATGGCGATCGATAACAATGCGGTGCAATGTACAACGCGCTTGTACTTCAGAGGACTCGGTAAGACTTTAGTATACTACTCCCCCTTTGATTTTGATGAAATTTTACAGGTATGTTGTACTAACTGAATGTTGTCGAAAACCGGAATGCATAGTTGCGGAAATGTTTAGTTTCCGAGAAATTTAAATTTGAATTATTCGCCTTAATCAACATTTTTTAACAGTTTGATATGAAAAATAATTAAAAAACTCAAGTTTCTTAACCCAAATAATCAGGTACTGTATATCACGACAGAATAGAGTAATAAATATAGATCTCGTTTGGGACCGTAAGCACGAGAGGGAAGGGCGGGAGGGTGAAAAGTCAAAAACATAGATTTCTTTGAACCCATGTGGAATCGTACCGATGACTCGACAGTGTTTGCGGAATATCCAAGACATGCCTTTGGCACCCTCCACCTGCACCCCCGCCGAAAAAAGATATAAATTAACTCTAGGACTACCCTGCCCGCGGTGGACCCCGATTGGCGTGGAATGTCCAAGACACGGACCTCATCGAACCTATGTGGAATCATTTACTAATTAACCATTTTTTATTAATAACTTTTTAATAAACAATGACCACCAGTTAAAATCTTTTGCAGAAACATACACATTAGCGTAGCCACTTCCGATGACCTTGACCTTGACATATGTTGTCAAGGGCACGACTCGGTAAGACTTTAGTCTACTTTATACTATTCCCCTTCGAGTTTGATGAAATTTTACAGCTCTGTTGTACTAACTGAATGTTGTCGACAAACGACGGCTGAAATCTTTTGAAGGTCACTCAGGAGGATGACCTCTATAATTAATATATGTCAGGATCACCGCATGTGGCTACGCTAATGTGTATTTTACCTTATTTTTCTATATCAAAATGTTTAAAACAGTTGATTAAGCCGAATAATTCTGTTAGGAAATCAGTTGATAATTGGGAAATCTGAGCAAGTTTTCCTCAGTTCCTCGGATCAGCAAGAGATGGTGTTGATTTAAAGATCGGGTGCACTTGGCAACAAAGAAAGAGAACCAATGTTTGACAAAAGAAAAAAAGAATTGAATCATTACAGCGTCTGATATTCAGATTTTGTTCCGCCTCCGAACGAGAAAGACTTGCTCGTGACTTCCATTACGAAGCCACGTTATACAAGTACGTGATACGATCGTTGTAAGTTACCGATCTTTGTGATTTAACATTAAAACCTCTTTGGGAAAATCAATCACGATCGTATTGATTCTGACAATTTGAGCAACCTTTCCTCGCAGCCACGCTATCGTCCGACCATCAGGAGATCTGCGAAACCTGGCTTGTCATCTCCACTTGAATACTTACACGTGTACATGACGCTACGACGCTGCGCCAGTAACTAACAAATTCAAATTTAAATTTCTCCAAAACTAGATATTTCCATAATTCCGTACTTGTGATTTCGACAACATTCACTCACAATCAGTCCCTTCCTTTGCGTATTTAAAATTTGCATGGAGAGGAGTTAGATTTTTTAACTGATGGATATAGTGACTTGTCTGTAAGACAATTAGATTTAAAAGTTATTACGAAAGTGAAAAATAAATTTGCTCTCGATTCTTCCATATTTCCAAATTTACAGTGTGATACGAGTATTTCGGATATGCCGCATAAAATTCAGCTCTTGATTATAATTAGTTCCCATTATATTAAGATACGACTACATTCGTCTTGTTTTACTTTACTATTTACAAATGTTACTCCTATTTGGATATTATGCATATAGAGTTGCAGTTACAAACCTGTTATGGTAGTTACAGCTCCTGAATCTTTGCTTCGACTGTCCTGGTTTCATTGCCAGCGGCGACGCATGCTAAAAATTCTTGCACTGCACGTTGCAATAAACAGATATATCCATCAAACTTCGTGCAACATGTACCTTCGGTTTTTATCTATCTTTTCTCATGATTTCTGTTCCGTCAATGTTATTGCGTCAATGTTATTGATTGTCACAACAAACGAAAAGTATTCTGGACACTGTATACATTTACTGATTCAATCACAAGTGTCATTTTGTGGATATATTTTTTTATTTCAACGTATAATGAAAACTGTTGTGGCAAGTTTTTTCGCTTTTAAAAATCAAGAAATAGTTATAATGAGAACAAAAGGGAATCTTTAATTTTATATTTCTTTCTTATCTGTGTTATTCTTCCTTTTCTATGTGCAACTTTTGCTACCATTGTCTCTCTCGATCTTTCTCTCTACATCTATTTTTATATATTTCACTTTATATCTTACAATTTATATCATGTATATATATTGTTGCGTCCGGGCAGACTCCGGTCGTCTTGCGCGCACACGCTCGCTGTCACTCGCGCGCTCGCGGAAATAACCCTCGCGAATTATAGCAAAACAGAAACTTTATTCTATGATGTCGGTTGTACAATTCGTGTAATTGCCGGAGCGATTCGCGACACGTCCAGCTGGGATCGCAGCTGATCTTCGACTCGTTGTTCCCGTCTTGTTTATCCGTTGCCCGGAGACCTCGTCGCTCGGAGATTCGGGTCTTCTGTCGCAGCCGACTCTCAGCTGAGACGACCGGCGGTATTGCACCGGGTGGCCAACCCGGTCACAACAATATTTTTTGCGCTTCATGCATGTATGTGTCGTAGATATATCAGTACATACATTTATTTGGGTAAATATTTACCTTTACACAGCCCGCACCAAATGACGTCCAATTAACCTTGACATTGACCTTGACCCCTAACAAGGTCAAGGTCGTTGACCTTTTCCAATGCTCATTGTTTATTAAAAAGTTATTAACAAAAGCAGTAAGAGAATGAAGTATAAAAATTTGTAAATTAGTAACAAAACAAGTTGGAATAATTATGCATATAAGGAAACATAAGTTTCGAAAATATAGTAGGTATTTTGAATATGAACGAACAAAATTTATTTAAAGCAGTGAATCATTAATATATAGAATAGTTTGTTTATAAATATAAAGTATACTTTATTTTAATCAAAAGCACAAAACAGGTAAATACAAATAATTTTCTGCTTTAATCGAAATTAAAAACTTATTAAGGATTATTATTTCTGACAATATAAGAATATGACTGTGAAAATTTGTATATAAACATAGCCATAAATACAGGTGAAGCCCGTCCTTCAAATCTATCTCAAAGATACAAGTCTAATCCAACCCGTGTCCAAGAAGTAATAGAATCTATTAAATTAATTTCAACAACGATTTTCTTCATCTTACCTACAATTATAATAATCTTATTGATTATTTGTGTAATATGGAAGTATTATGTGTCCAAGAAGTAATAGAACCAGTATTAAATTTATATTGTTAATAACTTTTTAATGAACAATGAGCATTGGAAAAGGTCAATGACCTTGACCTTGTTAGGGATCAGGGTCAATGTCAAGGTCAATCGGAGGTCATTTGGTGCGGGCTGTGTAAAGGTAAATATTTACCTTTATTTGTAATAATTATTGGGTATTATGTTATGTGATTTTGTGTCTCATATATATAATTTAACTGCTTTTATTTTTTAAATCTATGACACGATTTTCTATTTCAAGAATATACAACGTTGCATGTGTTGCTAAATGATTTTCATTCGAAATTATGAATACAGGGTATCCCGGGTTTTAACCGACAAACTGCGGGAGCATATTCTACTAGTGGAAATAAGAAAAAATTCTTATATCGAGTTTGCTTAGAAATACTTTATTACAAAGTTATAAACCAATATTGAAAAGAAATATGAGATAAGTAACAACGGAACATAGTGTAGAATTTGGAAGGTCGAAGATGTTTATGTTACGTGTATTCACATGTATTCATGTTCACTATGTTGAAACGATTCAGTATGATTGTTACTTTCACAACAGTAGCTGTTAGATTTCAATCGTCGTGTGAACTAGCAATTACTATCAGAATGCCAAAAGTGTTTTCAAATGAGGAATACACCGATATTCATTTCGTGTACGGATTCTGTGACGGAAATGCACGAGCTGCCGTACGAGAGTATCAACGTAGATTTCCTAACAGGAGAGTACCAGATAGATTTAAAGCAACGAATTACTAATTCAGTCACTGAGATGCAACAAAATTTTCAGGAATGTCGTACTGTAACAAATTCTGTACTACGTCGATGTCTAGCTTGTATCGATGTGCAAGGATAACATTTTGAAATGCGTCACTAAATCATTGCATACATAATTTTTATTTTTGTGAAAACATCCGTTGTTACTTATCTCATATTTCTTTTCAATATTGGTTTATAACTTTGTAATAAAGCATTTCTAAGCAAACTCGATATAAGAATTTTTTCTTATTTCCACTAGTAGAATATGCTCCCGCAGTTTGTCGGTTAAAACCTGGGACACCCTGTATAACATAACTCCTCCCGTGTTCCTATTTTCCGCGTCATATCTAACAACAGTATAACCCGGCACGTTCATCTCACTATCTTCAATGTCTGGTATCAGTCTGGTTTCCGATAGTGCCAACAGCGCCGGATTCATTCTCTTCATAATCTGGTGTTAAATCTCTTCTTTATGCGCCATCATACTTTGAGCATTTAAGTACACAAGTAACTCTTTCCATAGTTGCTATTTAGTAGAGGACCAACCAGTTCTCTTTTTTTCTTCCTCTAATACTCTGGTGAGCGTCGGACATTTCATACTCAACGCATCATGCTCATCATTTATTTTTAAATTGTACGTTTTAATTTTGTACATTCAGTACACACATCTCTTCTTAGTTGCCTTACATTCACTTGCTTTGTGATTTTCTGCACACTTATGGCATGTGCCCTGCCGTGTACAATTTTTGGCAATATGATAGTAACCCCAGCACTTAAAACATCTTTTAACACTGACATGATCAAATACAGGACATTTCCTCCATCCTATATTTAACTTCTATCTCCTTAGTAGTACTTCATGGGTCACTTCATCTACCTCAATAATTAAGGAGTCTTCCTCTTTTCTTCTTCCTCTATCTTCTTTTTCCTCTTTAACAATTCTCTTCACCACTCTTATGTAAGATCCTTGATCTCTCCCATCCATATTATTCTGCTTCTTGATCGTATCTATCAAGTTTTTATCCTTCAGCTTCATTTCTTCTTCACCAACATTTATAATTTTTATCTTCGGTTTTATCTTCTTTGGTTCCATGATCTCGAAGTCTTCACCCAAGTTCTCACATACTGTATCCTTCAGCTTTTTTATCTCTCTCTCACTCTCACATCCAAGAATAACTGATCCCTTACTTCCTTTTTTAAGTTTGGTTATTCCTACTGCTAGATTTTTATATCTACTTTTTCCTTTACCAGTTTTTTGGTAGTTTCACTCTTTTGTTCCGTTTTTGGTTTGACAATTAATATGCTTTCTTTCTTCTTATCTTTTATTGCTTCACTGTAACTTCTTTGTCCACTCTCCATTATTCTCTCTTGCATATTCCTGTTCACCATTTCCAGTTCTCGTTTAAAGGTTTCCAGTTCTTCCTGAATAGTGTGTCTAATCATCGATGCGATTTCATCTTTACATGCTACTTCATCTTTCATTTTCTTCACTGTTTTGACTAACCAGTCAATTTTCGCGTCCATAGTCGGTTGTTCATATCCCGACGTATTAGCTGATCCTGTCAATCCTGTTGATCCAAGTCTTTCCCTATCACTGCTCGATGCAGATGCCTTCTTCATTTCCACAACCACAATCTCCTCAAATGGTCCTTCACACTTTACTATTTAACTGTCCTTATAAATCCTGTGCTTAATTACGCATCCAGGATGGAAGAAAAACTTCTCATACGGCCTGCACCGCAGTACCAGGTTTTTCACTTCCTTCTTACATGCTGAACAGCGATACTCCGGATATTCAATTTCACTCATTTCGGCATTATCGACCGACACCGTTATCGGTAGACAACAACCGCGTCCACAAATTAGTTAATTCAGCGTCCGCGCCGATGTATACACGTTGGCACTTTTATGGACACCTGATGCTCATGAGCACCTGAATCCTCTGTGAAAATTCACGTCTTTCATTCACAATTCAGCACATCCCGACTAGATAACACACCTGAGTACTTATGATCTATGTCGTCATCTGTGTGAACACTCTCGTACAGATAGAACCTCTCGAACCACTGCAAAAACTATCACTTTTACGGAGCGATGTGACACACGTCCACCAGGCAGGAGAGAGAGAGAAAGAGAGGGAGGGAGGGAGAGAGGGAGGGATAGGGAGAGAGGGAGGGAGGGGGTCAAAAAGGATTACCCAATGGTGACCTTGGTTTTGACCCAGGGGTCAAATTTAGGGGTCATTTGAAGATCAACTTCATTTTTGCAAATGGAAACCTTTATTTTTGACACCGGAAATAGTGAAGGCAAGACCACTGTCGAAAGCAAGGCCTTGATGAATTACTGTATTATCTCATCAACTGTTAAAAAATGCCTCCATTATTTTCAATACATAGTTGTACTCGTCGTTCGAAGTTTTGAACAGTTGACAAAAGTATGTATCTAGGGATGGTTCTACAGTTATCAATTATCCGTTGCATCATGTTTTCCCTAGTAGTCGGTTGGACATGTTGCGTGGTGCCCCACATCTCCAGATCTGACTAGTCCAGATTTTTTTCTATAGGGATACTTGAAAAACGTGGTGTACGCAGAACAACCAACTACTAGGAAAAACATGAGGCAACGGATAATTGATAACTGTAGAAACATCACTAGACACATACTTTTGTCAACTGTTCAAAACTTCGAACGATGAGTACAACTATGTATTGAAAATAATGGAGGCAGTTTTGAACAGTTGATGAGATAATACAGTAATTCATCAAGGCCATGCTTTCGACAGTGGTCTTGCCTTCACTATTTCCGGTGTCAAAAGTAAGGGTTTCCATTTGCAAAAATGAAGTTGATCTTCAAATGACCCCTAAATTTGACCCCTGGGTCAAAACCAAGGTCACCATTGGGTAATCCTTTGTGACCCTTACAACTTTCATCGCAATCATTTCTCACGATAAGCACTCCCCAACAAGTATTCTGCAGTGGTAACATTTTTGAGCCTCAAATGACCCCTATGGGTCATCTTGACCCAGGGTCATGACCACATCTCTGAACAATTTTCCGTTCTTTTCATTTCCGGTGTCAAAAGTAGGGCTTTCCATTTGAAAATATGAAGTTGACCTTCAAATCACCCTAAATGTGACCGCTGGGTCAAAACCAAGGTCACCATCAGATGTCCCCCTATGACCCCTACAACTTTTGTCTGACAAGTTTTTTCTCAAAATGCTTTCCTGAAGACATATTTCAGTGCAACTTTTAAAATGGGACATCCTATATATAAAATAAAAAATTTCTACAAAAAGCAGTGAGATCCCAATAAAAAAACCTTACAAAGGTGAAAAAATACGCCAAGTACATAAAAAGTCCCAACTTGTATACAACAAACAGTTTAACAAAATATTTGGTAAACCTTCGAGAAAGCGACCTCCTCGTAAAAATGAATAAAAATACTCAATTCTTATGTAATTTTGCCTCCTGAATACGAATATGAAATTTAAAAATGGCGGTCGAAACCGGAAATACCGCAAAATCGCAAAAAACTCTGAAAAACGCAGATTTTCGCAGTATATCTCCGAAAATATTGATTTTAGAAGAAAAAGTGTCAAACAAGAATGAAGATCTTGAAAAACTCTACAAAAAAGGTTATATGCATTTTTGCGTAAACTCATTGTTTTTGCTGTTATGTAAAAAAATAATTTTTAACACATTTCATACAATTCAATACACTGTATAAGGTATGCATGTATGTTGTGTGCTCGTGTTCGTGTGTGTGTGTGTGTATTCTTGTAAAGATCAGGACCCGTAGTTCGTCACTATTACAGTAGTATAAGACTCCAAACCCTCTGTACAAGTGTCGAGTGTTTTCAAGAATGTGCGCGCGTGTGTGTGCGTGTATGTGTGCGTGCGTGTGTGTGTATATGTGTGTGTGATAAGAGGGCATGTTTTGAGGTATCTTGCGGATTATCAATCTGTCCATCGAAAATTTTATCTTGGATTAACACTTCTTGAAATTTAGCAATAAGATCAAAGAATGCATTAATACGCTCAGGACGAGAGTGTACGCGCTTAAATAGATATTCCGCAAGATAAGATACAAAGTGTTCCTCCTTAGTACCATATTTCGAAGTATTCGCTCTCGCTTCACGCCATGTGCGCTCAATTCCTTGCGTATGGGCACCTGTCTCCGGATCTATGAAAGTTGTCTGATGATTGACAGAGAGATGTTCGAAATCTTCAGCCGACAAACATTCATAGGCCTTCCATTTATCAGACATTATCATTGTACCTGGCAGTATCCATTCTTTGATACACCTAAGTAGAGTTGCCGAAGTACGATCAGGAACGGATACTAGGAATATCTTTTTAGTGCCACGTTCGTAACCGCCAAATACCCATTTTCCATCAATTAAGCGTCCACGATTATATTTTCGCTTGTCAAATTTTGCTTCGTCAATTTCGACAATAGTACCGGGTTCGCCTAATTTTTGCGAGCTTTTCTCGGCTCAGTATACACATACTTCACGGCAGTAACTACTCCAATTTACGATACTCTCTGAGGACAAATCGAGATCATTAGAAATTAAACCCCATCGGGATATAGGTAGCCATAAAAAATGAGCAATAAACTTACATGCCGTAGTTAACGGCAACTGTACATGATCGAACCATGTGTTTACTTTAATTTTTGTGTTTAATGCTTCTCCTGAAATCACATTGACTTTTTCTCTTTTTTTTCTTAGATTTCGCAGAATAATAAGTTCTGCGACAACGAAACAATAGCGTCTCTCGATTCAATGTGAGCTTATTGTTACAATTAGGACACTCCATATTATCTCGAAAAATGTGATGATCTACGATAAATTGAACGCACCAATTCGCGTCAGAAGCATCACGAATAAACGAACTGTATTTCATATTTTCCGTCATACTCGTTGAATAAAAAAATATACCATACAAGAAAAAAATTCAGACGAGTCGAAAGTGAATTTCGAGTACGCTCCGGTCTCAGACATACATATATACTCTCATAATGATCTTTTGCTTGCGAGAGCGACATTTCGGCGTCGCCGCGTAGCGGCGGCAAGCAGAACTATAGGCGCTCGTAGTCCCCCGAGGCCGCAGCGGGAGGATCCTGTTTCAAAAGTTACACGACGAATTGAGAACGCGCACGCGCGCGCCCACACACACACACACACACCGTTTGGGTTGGGTTAGATTAGGTTAAAAAACACAAAAATTATTAAAAAATGAACCTAACCTAACCCAAACCAAACTGTGTGTGTGTGTGTGTGTCAGTAACACACACACTACGATACTACATACATATATGTATATATTTCATGATAGTGAAGCCCCGTCTCCTTTTGCGCTTTCACCTAAGCGTATACTTTCCCAGGATATACTTTCCAAATTTATTACATTTTTGGTGAATACGCTTACCTAAGCGAAGTCCCGTCCCCTTCTGCCCTTCCACATAAAAAACATAACAAAACTTTGAGGTGATCCAAAGTACTGCGTGGAAGTTACTATTTACAATTTTTATATTACATATTTTTATATTATAGATTCATTACATACTAATAAAGTGAAGAAGTAATCAAATAAGTTTTCCACGCACGCACACACACACACACACACACACACACGCACGCACACACACACACACACACACACACACACACACACAACATACATGCATACCTTATACAGTGTATTGAATTGTATTAAATGTTAACTCCAGAAATTACTTCGCCAGTGTTGTTTAATGTAACCAATTCAATTGATTTACCGTAGCTGGCACAATGTAAATTAGATGCACGACGTTTCGACCAGTATTTTGGTCCTTATCAAGTGCAATATCAATTCATTCCGCAACTTCCTATAAGCAAAGATCAACGTCATTAAATTATAATCAGTTTATGGAAACTATTACACAGTTTCCATAAACTGATTATAATTTAATGACGTTGATCTTTGCTTATTACTTACTACCAGGAAGAAGCGGAATTTACAATAATTTTACAAATCATAGTATAGGTACAAACTACACGACAAAAATCCATCTCCAATGCGAGATGACATGAAACTGTGTTATTCGCAGTACTTACGACCAATCATGCAAAACAAGTTCTATATATAGCTTAAAATGTGATCATAAACACAAGGTAAGTTCTCTGTATCACGCTGTACATCATTTATGGCACCATCATGTCTTTTTATATATACCATCTCAGCTATTTCTCTCTTCTTGGTGTGTAACTCTTGGTGAACGACCTTAGCATTGTGCCAATCAAAATTGTGATTTTTACCTATCCTGTGCTTACTGATCACAGAATGATAATCAGGATCCTTTCTAATATCGGACAAATGCTCCTTAATCGCATCGGAGATGGATCCTTGTCGTGTAGTTTGTGCCTATACTATGATTTGTAAAATTATTGTAAATTCCGCTTCTTCCTGGTAGTAAGTATTACACAGTTTCCATAAACTGATTATAATTTAATGACGTTGATCTTTGCTTATAGGAAGTTGCGGAATGAATTAATATTGCACTTGATAAGGACCAAAATACTGGTCGAAACGTCGTGCATCTAGTTTACATTGTGCCAGCTACGGTCAATCAATTGAATTGTTTGTATTAAATGTGTTAAAAATTATTATTTTTTACATAACAGCCAAAAAAATGAGTTTACGTCAAAAATGCACATAACCTTTTTTGTAAAGTTTTTCAAGACCTTCATTTTTAGTTTGAAACTTTTTCCTCTAAAATCAATATTTTCGGAGATATACTGCAAAAACCTGCGTTTTTCAGTGTTTTTTGCGATTTTGTAATATTTCCAGTTTCGACCGCCCTTTTTAAGTTTCATATTCATATTCAGGAGGCAAAAATATAAAGGGAACAGCTATTCTTATTCATTTTTACGATTAGGTCGCTTTTCCGAAGGTTTACCAAATATTTATTATAAAAATCAAAACTAAATATGAAATCAATTGTTAACTAATCAAGTACTTAGAAGCAATTCAGTTTGAGTATTTTATCTACCTATTTCTCATGCATACTCTCTTATCGCATGACGACATTGAAGTACTTAGCGTGCCCGGCATTAAAATATACAAAACTGTCCTACCTATAATCTGTACTTTACATGTAAATTATTTGTATCGAGTAATGAAAAGAGATTTTATAATCATTTTGCTAGTCTGTACAACTGTAAATGAGTTTATTTTAATATTTCCAACTAAAAAGATTAGTGAGTAATTATTGAAAATCAAGATACAAAAGACAGTACAAATCAAGATACTGTTACTCAAATTTATAAGAATTTTTTAAGACATGTCCAATGCGACCTGGGCATGCCAAGTACTTCAATGTCGTCATGCGATAAGAGAGTATGCATGAGAAATAGTAGATAAAATACTCACACTGAATTGCTTCTAAATACCTGATTAGTTAACAATTGATTTCATGTTTAGTTTTGATTTTTATAATAAATATTGGCCTCCCCTTGTAAGAATAATAGTTACTTGTGAATATATAACTAAAAAATCTAAGAAAAATTCGAGAAACCTTAACATGAAATAGTCTTCTATAGTAAATGTATAGTAAATGTATAGTCCATCTCTTTTTATTACAAAGGACCCCGCACTAAACCCCGTGAAATTTGACCTCGGCGAAAATGGCTGAATTTGAAATATGTTGTATCTTTTGGGTCACTGAACAAATGTATCCTCAGGCAAAATCTCAAAAAATGGACAGTTTCGTCGTTTCAACCCTTCAAAGCCTGAGGTCAGACCAGCAAAGATATCACTTTCGGATCAATGCGATTACCATTATAAGGGAACAATAAGAATTTTTAGTTAACAAAATAGTCAAAGAATAATTTTTCACGATAATCACACGACGGAGACAACAAGTTTATATGTCGGCTCTCGTCTACTACCCGAAGGCAGCCGAGCGCTGAGCGACCGCGAGGCCGCGGCTCAAATCTGGCTTCGTTACACCGCTGGACCGTCGCGACGTAAACGATACTGCTTCTCACGCCGCTTCCCGCTAGCGCGCGCATAGAATGAGATAAATGGCACCGCAATCCGGTCTCTGTATATGCTATATATTTTAATTGCGCGTGTATATATATAGTCCCAACACTCACGCCTTTCCGAAATTCGTATAGCATTACATGCCGCAAATGCACCTTTTCGTTCTCCATTTTTCTAAATTTCTTTTACGCACAAATTGACTTATCTGAACGATGGTTCAGATAAGTCAATTTGTGCGTAAGAGAAATTTAGAAAAATGGAGAACGAAAAGGTGCATTTGCGGCATGTAATGCTATACGAATTTCGGAAAGGCGTGAGTGTTGGGACTGCACAAAAAAACATTCAGAGCGTTTATTTGGACCGTGCTCCTGCTCTCCGGACAGTTAAAAAGTGGTTTGGCAGATTCCGAAATGGTGATTTCAACTTGGAAGATCAACTTCGCTCTGGACGGCCTTCTGGCATTGATGACGACATTGTGTGTGCCTTAGTGGAAGAAAACCCAAGGATTACAACTGAAGAGATTGCTGAGAGGCTGAAAATTGATAATTCGACCGCGTTTTGCCATTTAAAAAAGCTTGGATACGTTTCCAAGCTCGATACATGGGTGCCGCATCTCTTGACTGAATAAGCTGAACCGCATGAATGTGGCCATTTCTCTCCTCGCACGTAACAAAAAAGAGCCTTTTTTGGATTGAATGATAACAGGCGATGAGAAGTGGATTCTGTACAACAACGTATAGAGAAAGAGGACCTGGAAAAAAGCAAGTGCAGGTGCAGAACCCGTCGCAAAAGCTGGCCTGCATCCAATGAAGGTGTTGCTATGTGTTTGGTGGATTGCAGGGGAATTATTCACTTCGAGCTACTCCGACGCGGCGAAACAATCACGGCGGACAAGTACTGTGAGCAACTCACTAGACTCGATGCGGCTATTCGAGAAAAACGTCCGGTTTTGGTCAATCGGAAAGGCATCATCTTCCACCACGACAATGCTAGACCGCACGTCGCTCAACAGACGCTGCGAAAACTGCAGGAGTTGCAATGGGAAATTCTCCAGCACCCACCATATTCTCCAGATATTGCGCCTTCAGATTTTCATCTGTTCCGGTCTTTGCAGAACAGTTTGAATGGCGAAAATCTTAAGTCCGAGGAAGCTGTCGAAGACCACCTCACGAACTTTTTTCAAGGAAAACCAAGCTCTTTCTTCAAAAGTGGAATCAACAAGCTTGTAGATCGTTGGAAAACAATTGTAGAGAAGAATGGAGACTATATAATTGATTAATAAAACTGTATTCTTTCAAATTTAACCTATTAAAGTTTATCTTTAAATCGGGCACGAACTTATGCAATCATCTGATATATACAGGGTGGTCCACTTAAATCGATCATCTTAGATATTTCACTTGTTTTTGATGATACGAAAAAATGTCTAAGGAAAAAGTTGCACCGTTCGAAGGGGCTATCATGACAGAACAAAAATTTTTTCAAGGCTATTTTTTCGGAGATTCAAAGGTCAAGATAATTTTTTTAAATGGAACTACATACTTTTGTTTGCGCAATTGTATAGCCAACATCGAGAGGAGTTCAGCGACCTATGACAACATGACCTTTAAATGATCTTGAACGTGGGAAACAAAAAAATCAAACTTTATGCTCTTCAACACAAAAATTTATTTAAGGAGGTGTTCGAAATGATGTCCTCCGACTTCAATACATTTTCTAATACGATACACAAATGATACTCTTACCCTTTCTATCATTTCTGAATTTATACTAGCACATGCATTCAAAATGCGCTCTCTCATGTTCTCTTGTGTAGTTGGTACATCATTGTAAACAGTGTTCTTTAACATTCCCCACAAAAAAGTCTAAAGGATTCAAATCAGGAGAACGTGCTGGCCAACTGATATGTCCTCTTCCTATCCAGCGTTCCGGAAACATTTCGTGTAAAACTGTACGTGTAACACGTGCGTTATGAGCCGGACAACCATCATGCTGATACCACATTTGTAAACGAGTTTCTAACGGCACCTCTTCCAATAAGTTTGGTAATTGTTGGGACAAAAAATCAGCATATTTTTGACTATTTATTGTACCATCAATAAAGAAAGGGCCAATGATTCGATTGTGTAAAACACCACACCATACATTAAGACTCCATGGACGTTAACGTTCTACTTGTCGAAGCCACCTTGGATTTTCAACGGACCAATAGTGCATATTTCTTCTATTTACTTGTCCATGGTTAGTGAAAGTTGATTCATCGGTAAACAATATTCTGTTGAAGAAGAATTCATTGACCTCCAACTGTTGTAGCGCCCATTGACAAAATTCTATTCGATTAATAAAATCATTTCCATGAAGTTCTTGATGCAATGCAATGTGATATGGATGAAATGAGTGGCGTTTAAGAATGCGTAAAACACTTGTCTTGGAAATACCAGTATTTCTTTGTATTTGTCGAGAACTGATATATGGATCATTTGCCACTGCAGCCAAAACAGTAACTTCTGCTAGTTCATTAGTTTGCAAACGAGGTCGCATTTTCTTACGTAAACAAACACCTCCAGTTTCACGAAATGTTTTAATAAGACGGTCAAAAGCAGCGCGAGACGGTAAACGCTTTTCAGGGTATCTTTGGCCGTACATTCTCTACGCCTCTGTAGAGCTTCTTCCGCTTTCACCGTAAATAAGAAGCATTTCTATTCTTTCCTCTTTCGTATAATCAGTCATATTTAAACTCTGATATCGAGAAGCTCAGGAAATGAACTGAACTGCGAAAGCATTTCACGATCATAAATATTTACATACACATACACACACGCACACAATACATGTATGGAATTATTTCAATCTTACATTCCATTGAATTCCAGAACATGAGAGTGTTTACCGATGAATCAATGTTCACTAACCATGGACAAGTAAATAGAAGAAATATGAACTACTGAACCGTCGAAAATCTAAGGTGGCTTCGATAAGTAGAACATCCATGGAGCCTTAGAAAATGTATTGAAGTCGGAGGACATCATTTCGAACACCTCCTTAAATAAATTTTTGTGTTGAAGAGCATAAAGTTTGATTTTTTTGTTTCCCACGTTCAAGATCATTTAAAGGTCATGTTGTCATAGGTCGCTGAACTCCTCTCGATGTTGGCTATACAATTGCGCAAACAAAAGTATGTAGTTTCATTTAAAAAAATTATCTTGACCTTTGAATCTCCGAAAAAATAGCCTTGAAAAAATTTTTGTTCTGTCATGATAGCCCCTTCGAACGGTGCACTTTTTCCTTAGACATTTTTTCGTATCATCAAAAACAAGTGAAATATCTAAGATGATCGATTTAAGTGGACCACCCTGTATATACATATCTATATATATACATATATGTGCCAAGACTGGAATTGTGATCGAACGAGTTTGTAAAAAAATAATTTATCGTATACTGCTATTATATTTTATCATAATGGCCTTCAGAAATCGAATGCCATGTTACATATGTAACGTAGCATTTGGTCCAGCGCAAATGGCGCGAATAGATGATGACGGTAATGCAAACAAACGAGACATTGCTATCCGTAGATGTGACGAAAATAATCATCCACCACTTGCTGTTACAAATGTCACTAGAATCTGTATAAATTGTAATCGTTCGGTTCTTGATGAAATAGCAGCTATCCTACGCGATCCTGCTTGCTTAAGGTTGAACGTTTTGAAACAAATAGGAAATAATTCTTGTGTTATATGTCACGTAGACCATAATACACATATACTATCTATCCAATGTAGAGTTAAAGTCTTTGTTTTTACAAACATTTATGTGCCTCCTCACGTAAGATGTTGCGCGCACCACTTGGATGAAAATGGATTTTTGTTGCAAGTTTTACTCCCCGGCTTACAGTCTATTAATAGGCCTTATGTTATACGAGGACAAGAGTTGCAAATATGTTTGCAACAACTGAGAACTATGGCTAATAACCAAGAGAGGTATGAGGATGAGAATTGTTTTTCAGACAATGAATTTCAATCCATTACTCCTATAACAAAGGAACAATTTCGCGAGCTGTTTACATTTTGTGATCGAGTACCTCAAACTGGAGGCCACAGATATGTAACTAAGAAAGATTTGCTGACCTTTTTGTGTAAGTTACAACAAGGGCTATCAGATGAATTTCTGAAGATAATATTCAATTATTCGAGTAGACAGGCTGTAAGTCTGGCCATAGGTACAGTCAGAAAATCTTTAATGCAACGATTTGTACCTCGCAATATTGGATTTCAGGCTATTACGAGAGAAAACTACATAGCTAGGCACGTTACGGAATTTTCTAACGCACTGTATAATCTAGAGCCGAATGTACCTAGAGCTATCGCTTACATTGATGGTACTTACTCGTATATCCCTAAGAGTAGTAACTTTCGAGTTTTGCGGCAATCTTATTGTGTTCACAAAGGCCGACACTTAGTGAAACCTGCGTTGGTTGTTGCTCCAGACGGATATATCCTTGCGATTCAAGATCCCTACTTTTCGGATTCCCGAAATAACGATGCTGCAATGCTGCGCAATGAGTATGAAAGGGATGTTGATTCTATCAAAGAATGGTTTCAAGATAGTGATATTTTTATAGTAGACCGAGGATATCGCGATGCTACGCCATGGCTTGAACGCATAGGCATTCATGTTAAAATGCCAGCTCTTCTTCAACGGGGGCAGAGTCAACTATCAATAGAAGAAGCAAATGAATCGCGTTTAATTACAAAAACAAGATGGTTAGTTGAAGCAAGAAACGGTCACATAAAGTCTATGTTTAAATTCTTCTCTCAAGTAATTAAAGTAATGTACCGCATATACATACTTTTGGTGACTTTTATCGAATTGCTGGAGCGATAATAAACAGATATCACCCTCCCATCCATATGGAAGGGGTCAATGTGCAACTAGCGAGAGCAATGTTAGAGCAATCCCAAACTGTTAATATTGTGCAAGCGCGAGTGGAAGCGGACAATCTTCGTAGCAGAAATGGACGATGGAAAACACTTAACAAACATCAGGTGCCTAACTTTCCTCGCCTTACCTTAGAACATCTGCGAGACCTGACGGTGTATATTAAGTTCACTTGGCACCTTCTTACATACAGGATAAGATTCAACGAGACGGACAAGAAGAGTTTCAATTAGATGAACTTATTGACGAACCTGGTTTTATAAGAGTCAGACTATACTCTAGATTTCGCAATGCTGCAAAATATCAGTTATGGATAGCATACGACAGCATCGAAGAGAATGAACACGATAATGATATTCATGACAACATTATTCATGGATACTACTGTACCTGTAAAACAGGTGCTAGGAGTATTGGCTCGTGTGCTCACGTTGCCAATGTATTATGGTTTCTTGGATACGCACGTCATGAACCGAATGTTTTATATCCTGCTACGTCTCTACTACATAACATTTTGGATGCATCTAATAGAGCGCAGCCTATCAATCCAAATGATGCTATAGAACTAGATGAATAGATGAGCGGTGAGAGGCAAGGGGACTCATGTATAAAAAGCACCCCGAATCGTGAGAGGCAAGGGGACTCACGTACAAAAAGCATCCCGAATCGTGAGAGGCAAGGGGACTCACGGACAAAAAGCACCCCGAATCGTGAGAGGCAAGGGGACTCAAATTATTCTTTGACTATTTTGTTAACTAAAAATTCATATTGTTCCCTTATAATGGTAACCGCATTGATCCGCAAGTGATATCTTTGCTGGTCTGACCTCAGGCTTTGAAGGGTTGAAACGACGAAACTGTCCATTTTTTGAGATTTTGCCTGAGGAAACATTTGTTCAGTGACCCAAAAGGTACAACATATTTCAAATTCAGCCATTTTCGCCGAGGTCAAATTTCACGGGGTTTAGTGCGGGGTCCTTTATGAAAGAATTGAATGAAATAGATTTTCCTGACTGTGGAATAGGCAGATTTGTCTGATAATTATTGTAATAAGTTTCCGCCATAGTTGTATTGTTAGTAGTGTGTCTAATTGAATTTGTATCATTATTACAAATATTTCTTGTAGCTGGATAACTGCTCTCTATTTGATTACTTGGTTTTAAAAAATCTTGAGTTAATTGTATTATTTTCATTCGATATTCCATTTTATCATAAGATGAAAATGTCTTCACATGTGGCAATAAACTTTTGAAAAAATTCAAATCGTTATCTTCCTTTGCCTTTTGCGCGGATCTCTTTTCTTCTAAATATTGCTTTTTTTTCTTTTCGACTTCCAATAACGCATGATGTCTTCACTCGCCGGATACTTTATTTTCCTATTAATTTAATGACTTTTAGCAGAACTTGGAGGTCGAGATAAAGATGGTGTAATTGAGTCCGTACGCTCTTCAGATGAAAACCTAACAGTTTCATTTGTTGGCGATGTCGACAATTGGATTTCATTATCGTTATCTTGGTCTTCTTGTATATTCCGAAATAACTTAATAAGAATGTTTTCATCGTTTAATGGAAAATTTCCTTCAGTTGATCTTGGTCTAAACTGATCTTTCAAAAATAAAAAACTTTGAAAATATTTCCATTGGTCTTTGTAGTCTAATTGGGGATCACCTGATTTTGGTTTAGGAGTTGACTCCAGGATAGTTCTAAATTTACCCCGCAACGCTTTCCATTTATTTCTCGCTGTAACTCCTAAAATTAAAACGTAGACATTAGAGGAAAGACACCAAAACCGACATACCATTTTGTTTTTAAAGGTTATTTCTTAACTTAAAGCATGAAATAAAAATTTGCGTACACATATATGTACTAGAGACTGCCTCCTATTAGAAAACTTATAAGAAAAACACTTTCGAACTTCAAGAACTCGATATAAGCTCATTTAGCATATAAACAAACAAGAAATAAATAAATTATGAGTTCTTAATACTAACTACTTAAATAAATCACATTGATATTAGTTTTGATAAAGTGTAACATTTACTTTCTGAGAAATAGGGATATGTCTCTTTAAGAGGTCTATGTCAGTTTCGACGCCTTTCCTCTACTATCTTCTACTTCTACAAGCCACGGAAGTCAATAATACTAAACACAAATACAAAAATATATGTTACGAAAAAGACTGAACTGTCACTTTGCACAATCATGTTTTTTACAGGTACTTGACGACTGGACATTCATTTAGAAGTTTAGCGTTTTCTTTTTGTATGGGAGTTACAACAATTTCAAAAATAGTAAAAGAAACTATTAAGATTATATGAAAAGTGCTTCAACCAGTTCACATGAAAATTCCAACAGAACAGGCTTTCAAGAAGATTGCAGATGATTATTATAATATTTGGAACTTTCCTAACTGCATTGGTTCTATTGATGGAAAACATGTTAGAGTTATTTGTCCTGCACACTCAGGCTCAATGTTTTATAATTACAAGCAATATTTTTCCATTGTACTGAAAGGATTGGTGGATGCTCTTTATAAATTTATAAACATTGATGTTGGAGGTTACGGCAAACAAAGTGATGGCGGAACATTTAGAGCTTCTGCTCTGTTTTTATATTTATCAGATGGACGACTCAATATCCCAAATGCCACTACTTTACCGAATTACGATCAAGAGACACGGTAGTGTCTCACGCCAAGTATATGCGCAGCGAGACCGACCGTATACTGTTACGCGAAGCGACGTTTCGCAGATACTCAGATTATTAGATCTCAATAACCGCTGAACGGATCAAGTTTAGAGTAGGCTCAATGGATAGCTTGGGGTCGAATTATGTAATGAAAGTGTTTTTATTTTTCTTCTACGTGCCCTACCGGCGAGATATGGCGATGCAAAGTCTGAAATTGGCAAATTTCACTTAAGAAACGTCATCATCATTATTATTATTATCGTCATCATCGTCGTTTGTACAGTTCGTTCTTTTGAACTAGATGGCAGCAGCTAATATCAGTTTTCTCGCGTGCGCCAGAGATGTAAGATGCGATAAGAAAGCATGTACGACGCGGGCTGCGGTCCAGTTGATGCTTCAGATGCTTCAAAGAAAAGGGATAGAAAATGTTCTGAAACACTTGAAGCTGCAACACGACGACGACGACGACGACAGAGAATGAGAGAGCGAGTGCTATGCGCGCGCTATTCTATTTTTCAATATTAATAATGTTTTGGAATAATAATATTCATCTATTATTTATTATATAATCACAAATCCTATTCTAAAAAAGGCCTTAAAGGTGTTATATTTATTTCATCGTGTTTCATCAATATACAAATGTGACAGAATTGACAGCTGCCGTTTTCACGTTCCTAAGAAATAATAAATAAAATTGACAATATAACCGCACTGACAGCCACTAGGACATTCTGACATTCGCAACACGAAGTTCAAGTCACACGAAGTTCGAACCAAGCGAGAGAACCAATCAGCATCGCGGAAAGGAGGCCTCAACTATTCGATAAAAAAGAACTTCACGAAGTTAACACGCCTCTTTTAGAATAGGAAACATGTAAGTTAATACTTTTAAAAACCTTGACTGACAGGACTATGGCTTTTATCTCCTCATATATTATAAAAAAGAATAACATACTTTACACTACAAAATGTGTGAAATCACAACAAAATTACCTTTTTAAAGAAGGTACAAAAAAGCGCCAAGTATATGCGCCTGAAGTTCTTTCAAAAAAGGACTCTACAAAACTAATGATATGAACAAATTGCGCCAACTACAATGGGTATTTATGCAAATCAGAAAACCTATTACTTTATTATTACCCTTTGGCCGATATTCATTGTTGATTCTGATTTAAGACCATCTTAAGTACAATTATAAGATATTTGAAACCAATCACACAGTCGTATTAGCTCTTAAAATATTATTTCAGATTGTCTGGAAATAAGAATGGACTATGAATACTAGCCTTTGAAATTAAAAAATAAAGGACATAATAATATTAAGCAGATATTTTTATACGAATAAATATTTTAATACATAGAAATATATTTATTAATACAAATAAGTGTTTTTTTCAAAATACTTGGCGCTGCTAAACCGAATCATTATGTTCATTGCCTCGTTCTCTTTCTTTCTCTTGTGAATGCGTGCATGTGTGTGTATGTGTGTGACATTAGAATTAAGCACAGAATAAGTTTAACTACATTGTATATATATATATATATATATATATATATATGTATTTCAGCGAGGTGTTATGTAATTTAGAGTTTAAGGAAATTATTGTAATCTTTAGATTATTTCAATACTAAGACAATTTTTGATTCGGTTTAGCAGCGCCAAGTATTTTGAAAAAAACACTTATTTGTATTAATAAATATATTTCTATGTATTAAAATATTTATTCGTATAAAAATATCTGCTTAATATTATTATGTCCTTTATTTTTTAATATCAAAGGTATAGTTAATATCATAGGTAGTTAGTATTCATACTCCGTTCTTATTTCCAGACGATCTGAAGTAATGTCTTAAGATGCTAATACGACTGTGTGATTGGTTTCAAATATCTTATAATTGTACTTAAGATGGTCTTAAATCAGAATCAACAATGAATATCGGCCAAAGGGTAATAATAAAGTAATAGATTTTCTGGTTTGATAACTGTACCTTATGTATTTATAGGAGATGAAGCTTATCCGCTTTTAACGAATTTACTGAAATCGTACAGTAGGCAACAGCTAGATGCGGACAAAGAATATTTTACTGCCAGTTTATCAAAAACACGAAGAGCTGTCGAATGTGCTTTCGGTATTATGTACTCTGTAAATGGAGAATTGTGAGCAAAGCAATAAAAACTATTATACTATAGAGGTGGCCAATAACATTGTTAAAGCTATTTGTGTCCTGCATAACGTAATCATTGACATGGAAGGTATTGAACATCATTTAGGAGAGTCATGCGCACTGCTCCACTATATATACACTATACTACATAAACATCTACATATGAATCAATATATTATTTTTCACCGCTACGCTAGTATCGTCGCTTTTATTATTTATTACTGCTCCAACATAAACGTACCCTAAGAATCCGGAGAGAAGAAGACGAGGAAGAAGAAGACGACAGTGATGACGGTCGGGAAGGAGAATTAAGAATCTGGAGAGAAGAAGATGAAGAAGAGACGAGGAACGATATGCAAGGGGGGGGGACCGCGGAATGCACTCGGTTCCATTATTTTTCTTGCGCGGCGGTTCGCTGCCTGATGACCCCTCGAAGAATTCCCTATAGTTGT
This sequence comes from Ooceraea biroi, assembly GCF_003672135.1. NCBI lineage: Eukaryota > Metazoa > Arthropoda > Insecta > Hymenoptera > Formicidae > Ooceraea > Ooceraea biroi. The sequence goes on along the minus strand of NC_039517.1, from coordinate 11,408,369 downwards.
TCTCAATCGGTCCCGAAGGGAGAGTCGCACTCCTGGATTCGCGGGATCTTTTACTGAGAGTGTAAAAGGGACAAACGGAATAAGTGTAAAGGAATACCCGACAGATAAGAATCCAGCAGTAGGGAGAAAAGGAAGAAAAGATAAAGAAATAGGGAGAGTAAGAGTGAGAGTCGGTGAAGATCAAGAATAACGAACAAGAGAAAGAAGGGAACGAAAGGAAAAGAGTATCAATCAGATCACCAAGAAGTAACGAAAGGATCGCTTACTTGATATGAATATATGTTGATGTTCTGCTTGATTCGTTCAGGGCTCAGTTGGTCTCAGATTCGTGACTGCGCTGTTATGGACAGGGACTCAGAGAGCATGTTAGATGATAGTTTGCCACTGGTACACTTTAACTACGCTGAGATCTTCTATTATAAGGACCGATCAGTGATATTTTCGTAAACGATACCTTCGTTCGCTATCAGCGATATTCAGCGATGCTTCCGCACGTGATCAATGATATCTGGATACTGCTCTAGGGAGGTCGTCATCTTTCTTATATGAAAGGAATAGTATAGGAGAGGGGTATTCTTTTTCTGGGAATTATATTTCGGGGAGCAACTGGACTCTGGACATCCCTTGCGATAATTAACAGCCGGTATCGACAGATGGGTCTATGAGGTGCCAATCCGTTGATAACCATAGATCTATCGTTCCGGCCGCGGTCCCAAGATGTTCGCGGATCGTTTTCTTAAGCCGGATATGTTTCTAGCCGAAAACCTCGCGCCTGGCCGAACACGTGTGCCAGAACTCGCGGCTGTTGTAAAAGTATTCGCTCAGGGATCATCCGATGGGCTCAGCTGTATCCATTCCTCTTCTGGGAAAATGAATAATCTTTCACTGCAACCGCGAGACTTCCGGCCACACGCGACCGCACTTATCGCGACGCGGGACAATTGTCCGTTGGATTATTGTTTGAATACTTATTATATCCCTTGAGAGCAAGGAACCATGGAGTCTGCTGGACGTAACAATATCATCACCTCCGAATATTTTGTAAGAATCATGTAATATTCTTTCTATTCATTTGAGAAGGACCAAAATTTATGATCAAAACGTTATGATATCTTAATTTAAATAAAATAAGTTGTGTCGAGAAATTTTCCCTGTGGGTTATTATTTATTGGCAAAACAAATTCAATCTATTGTTGCGTAATTAGTTAAATAAAATTAAACTATTTTTCATTTGCAAATTCTTCCGTACGTTTTACAATTGAACAGCTGTATCGCAAAATTATTATTTACATCAGATTATCAATATCTTACATAACCTTGAATTCTCTTTTGGATGTATATCACATTGCTTACTCCAAATGTCGTTACGTTCTATATCTTTATCTTTAATCTAAAAAGACAGAATCCTCATTCTGCACATTTGATTGTGACAATTTTTTGCACAACAGCTTGGCATATGTACCTATTTGTACTAAATGTAGTACACACTGGTGCAGTAAATTAGAGTGAGAAACAAAATATATTTGTCTCACTTTATGGACCGAAAATGGCGCCCTTGCGAAGACCTCTGTCGTCTTGTGTTCATCTACAAACCTTGTATGATATACATATAAATAAATACATATAAGTATAAAACTAACATAATGTAATCTTGAATGGTGTGCATTTGCAACATGTCCAAATGCATCGCACCTGTTTATGTAATTGTAAGTGTGAAGTTTGTAATCCTAAAGAGAACCAAGAAATTATCTAATCTAAGCACATTATTTATCTTATATCGATTACCATGCTATAATTGCAGTTGTAGACAAACTATGCATCCTGTGGATTTTATCTGACAGTGCATAGCTGATCTATTTATAGAATTATATAGAAAGATGCATCGACCTCATAGAGATTTTTATTTGATAAAAACAAACTTTTTATATTAGAAACATATCGAATATAGTGGGAATATATTAAAAATTATAAATGTTTCAAAGAATCTGCAAACGATATTTTAAAATACTGTTAAAACTATGAAATTTTTATTAAAACTATCTTTATCTTTCATAATTTCGACGATATACGCTTCGAAAAAAGAATCAATTGTTTTCAAAAGGTACTTTATCTCCCCCCCCTCAATTTACATATAACCATAAGTATATAAAAAAATACATTTCCTCTATATTGGTTTACATAGCAATATATGTCAAGCTCATCAAAATTAGGAAGAGACAATTCTCGTAGGCTTCCCTATTGGTTATCTTAACTAAATTCTTAAATATATGATACCATGTGCATTAAATTATCAGCTGGTAAAGCACAAATAAGGAGTTCCACGCTGGCGGTTACTATTACAATGGCATATTGGACCTTGACCATTATTGGTTGATCCTATTATTTATAAATAATTTATAAAAAATAAATAATATCTTTGTTATTAATTAAAAATTCTACTCTAATAATGAAATTATATGAGCAAGTAAAACTAGATAGAGATGTTATTGTCGGTGTATATATTTTTATCGCTTATTTTACAATATCTTGTTTTACAATTGAGTTTGATTTTGAAACATCCGAAGATTGTAAAAGAAATGATAAAGTAAGCGATAGTGTGGTTTAATGCTAAATTAAAGGATAATTATACAGAAAAGGTTCACACTTCACTCATCTTTTTCATCCTGACATATGTTATGAAGAGAGAAGTTCTAAGTACTTTGTACGGTAATACTGCTGTTTAGTGTATCCACCTCCGATGACCTTGACCTTGACATATGTTGCCAAGGTCAGTGTCCTGAGTGATCTTCAGAAGGTTTTAGCCGTCACTCGTTGTTTGTTAAAAAGTTATTAACAAAAGAAGTTTTAAAACTATACTACTTAAAATTAGTGGTCAAAACATAATATACTGATGTGTGTAGAGACTAACCAGGTTAGTTCAACGACATATACAAATAGACCAAGCATTCTCTTTACAGCAGACCCTAACCGGAAGTTGGCAGCGAGATTGAGAGAGAAAGCTGCTTTGCGTCTACTGCTCTCTCACTCTTCGCGTACATCGAAGTGAGAGAGCAGTAGACGCAAATCAGCTCTCTCACTTAGTCTCGCTGCAAACTTTCACGGTTTTGAGGGAATGCTTGATCTATTTATATGTCTTTGGGTTAGTTAGGTTAGGTTAGGTTAGGTCAGGTCTTGACCTTTGTTAAAAAGTTATTAACCAACGAAGTATCACGCTCTGTTTTCAGCCCGCTTCGCGGGGGGCAAGGGGGAGGGGCTTCGCCGGAGCCGATGTAACAGATTTCGCCGTACAGATTGTGATCACCTGGTACACGGCAGGTATCCCGGCGGGGGGAGGGGCAAAGCCCCTCCCCCCCGCCCCCCGCGAAGCGGGCTGAAAACCAAGCGTGATACTTCGTTGGTTAATAACTGACTATAAATAATGATATATAAATGTTACGTGTCCCGAGCAGACTTCGCTCGTCACACGTTCGCGCCACTCACTCACAGTCACCGCGCGCTCGCGGAAATAACACTCGCGTATTATAGAAAAACAGAAACTATATTTCAATGATATCAGATGTATAATTCGTGCAATTATCGGAGCGGTTCGCGACACGTCCAGCTGGGATAGCAGCTAATCTTCGACTCTCTGTTTCCGTCTTGTTTATCCGTCGCCCGGAGACCTCGTCGCTCAGAGATTCGCGTCTTCTGTCTTGCTGCCGACTCTCAGCTGAGACGACCGGCGGTATTGTACCAGGTGACCAACCTGGTCGCAACAATATATCAAGTAGGAATCTCGACACAACAGAACGGTGACAAATCAAAACAGATTTTTTGTTAGTAACTTTTTAACAAACAACGAGCGACGGGTGAAACCTAGTACGGGTTATTCGGGAAGGTGACCTTTGTAATATATGTCAAACTCAAGTCCTTGCTTCGCGTAGACAGCTGAAAATTCGTGCGAAATCATCAAACTTCTTTTGGTATTAACTTTGTAATAAACAACGAGCGACGGCTAAAACCTTCTAAAGGTCACTCAGGAGGGTGATCTTGACAACATATGTCAAGGTCATCGGAGGTGGGTCCCCTAAATAGCAGTTTTACCCTCTAGTTAATTGAACGGCACATAGATGGCAGTTGCTTGAAACCGTGATGTACAGCCATAGACGTATTTAATATATAGACCGCGCATTCGACTTAAAAGGTGTCACAGATTGAAAAGAGACAGAATGTTTTGGATCACCATTCTGTCTTTGTCTAACAATGCGGAGTGGGGATCCCTTCTCGACAGTTCTCTGTTCTGTTTCCCCACTCAAAGGGAAGGCGTTTGTCCCACTACGCGTCGTTAGAAAAAGACAGAATCGCCATTATTTTGGGCGCACCAATGAGACAAGTTTGGTATATGTAGTAGTGAGTGTGTGACACGCTTTTGACGAATCAAGCGCTGGATTTCCGCCCAAACATATGGCGGACGTACCACGTGATCGAGAACGCTAAGATCAAAGTGCCGACAAGAGAGTGCCCATACTAGTTATACTATGCTTTAACTACGGGAGATATAGGACCGCGCGGTCTATACATATATTATACGTTTATGTGTACAGCGCCCGGATCTGCGAAAGGCGATCCAAGTATAACAAGTCGTTTTTACGTTTTTTTACTTTTTTTCGACCTTTACAAGACTCAGCTATTTTGGCTATTGCCTGAGGTCATTGTATAAAGTGGTAGTGCAGTAAGAAGAAAGATAAAGCTTCCTGTTGTAATAAGCTTAGTAATACAAAAAATAAACTCGATTAACGCGGATCTTAATCATACAACGTATGAGACGGGTGAATTACAACCATACTAAGTAAATTACGACGCTGCGATAAATCGATTTAGTGACGAAGAAACTGATGATGAGAAGATGGATATTGATAATATAAACCCGAAGAAAGCCCTAACGGAAGAGTTTAAGCCAGACAATGGAAACAGCAAGGCGGTTAAGTCATCAGGGGACCACAATAAGACAGTGTCTAATAAGAAGAAAGGGAATGAACTGAACATTCTACTTATGGAGCCAGTAAATACGCTCCAAATTTGGCCCTTGCTCACAAGGACTGATCATATAATAGCCAAAAAGGTAGGTAATGTTTTGTGTTCATCTAATAAAATACCCTGCAGAAAGTAACATGCGAAGTCCGTTTGCTAATGTAACGTCTATTACCGGATTCTCGGGCTGAAAAAGTCAGCTGCTTCTGAGGTCTACAGAGCCTACCGCCAGGACACTAGCGCACACGCTCAAACACGCGAACGCAGTCAAATCACATGAGAATGACCCACTAGTTAAAAGAGAGAGTTTTCACACACACGGATATGTTTGCGCGTGCGTGCGTGCGTGTGTGAGAGTGTGTGTGTGTGTGTGTTATAAGTAATTGCATTGTGTACAATTACTGTATAGATTATCAAGCAAACAGTGCTCGAAACAATAACATTGTGTGTAGTATGCATATTTAAAATCGGAGAACTGTTCACAGCTAAGATGTGAGCAAATGGAAAATTTTTCAAATAAAAAGCAAAATTGGACCGGGGTTTTAAGGTCCTGTTCCGAGTAGGTCGCGGAGGAAGAGTTGCACTCCTGGACTCGCGGGGCCTTTTGCAGGGAGCCACTTAAAGGGCAGAAACGGAATAAATATAAAGGAATAATCGACAGATAAAACCCAGCGATAGCGAGAAAAGGAAAGAAAGATAGAGAGATTAGGAGAGTAAGAGTGAGAGTCGGTGAAACTCGAATATAACCCGGTGTTCAGGATTGACTATTGCAATCACTGCTAACAGTCGCAAGATATTACATAAAATGTCGCGATAATGAATCTCACGATACCGATGTTCGTCATCTCAGGCTTGTTTTGACGAAAGAGCCATATCTTGGTCGCGTTCACTGAACCTGCTCGAGCGGCCCAAACATGCGATCTCACTTGCACGACGCCCGACCAGTCATAGGCGATAGACAGAGACACAGCGACTTTACCAATATATTTGTCTCATTGCAGAAACAAATAGACTTATTTTGTACAGTTCAGAACACGAGCAGCCGACGTCTCTGCCGATCGTTTCGGAAAACATAGCTAGAGTTGAGTTTGAGCTCCGTTAGCGGACAGATATTCTGTCATTTGCGCTCCCGTAATAGCAACCTAAAGTCTTTCTTGTTGAATTTATCTTTGTTTGAATAAAGTGAACGTTTTCACGGAATACTTTGCATCGGTCACCCGGACTCTACATTCCCGCATTGTCCTTTTAGTGACCACCAAAAAAGCTCACGCCACTCACTCCTCTCGTTCTCTTTCGAACGTCCATCCGTTGTCTTGCGAACCGCAAAATCCTAGCGGGTTCCCGTACACCCGGGGAAACATGAACAAGAAAAATAAGGGAAAGAAAGGGAAAGAGTAACACCAAGAAGTAAAGAAAGGATCGCTTACTTGATATGAATATATGTTGATATTCTGTTTGATACGTTCAGGCCTCAATTGGCCTCGGATTCGTGACTGCACTGCTATAGACAGGGCCAGAGAGCGTGCTGGATGATAGCTTGCCACTGGTACACTTTAACTTCGCCGAGATCTTCTATTATGAGGGCCGATCAGTGATACTTTCGTAAACGATACCTTCGTTCGCTATCAGCGATATCCTGATACTTCAGCGATGCTTCCGCACGTGATCAGTGATATCTTGATACTAACTTTATGGAGGTTGTCCTCTCTTTTTTTATATGGAAGGAATGGTATAGGACAGGGGTATTCTTTTTCTGGGAATAACGTTTCGGGGAGCAACTGGACTCTGGACATTCCTTGTGATAATTAACAGCCAGTTAATCGACAGATGGGTCTAGGAGGTGGTAATCCGTTGATACTCATTGAGATCCATTGTACCGGCCGCGGCCCCAAGATGTTCGCGAATCGTTTTCTTAAGCCGGATGTGTTTCTAGCCGAAAAGCTCGCGCCTGGCCGGACACGTGTGCCAGAACTCACGGCTGACCAGACACGTGTCGCAGAACTGGCGGCTGTTGTGAGAGTATTCGCCCAGGGATCATCTGATGGGCACAGCTGAATCTGTTCCTCTTCTGGGAAAATGGATAATCTCTCACTGCAACCGCGAGGCTTCCGGCCACTCGCGACCGTACTTATCGTGACGCGGGACAATTAACCGTTGAGTTATTTTTAGAATACCTATTATATCTCTTGAAAGCAAGGAACCGTGGAGTCTGCTGGATGTAACAGTACGAAATACCTACTCGCAGAAAAATGATTGACATTTTGAATATTGGAGATGAGCCAGTCTTCGACGATCGCATCGTCAAGATTGGGACTCGTAAGTATAATCCGTACGCCAATATGATGTTTGAACACAGTGATGAGATACGAATACCCATACAACAGAATTTGTACACTTTACCGTATCAAACCTTTCTGTACGTCGAGTGCAAACGATAAACAAAGCAATTGAGGGATCTAATGTGGTATCAGGAAATACTTGTGTGACGTTCATGTTCGATGAGATTCATTATGAGAACAACGGAGTGGAGATTAATTGCAACAAAACCGTTGGAATGACTTCAACACTCAAAACCTATGCATTGTAACATACAGAGGCATGATCCTGACAAGGAACATTGTCACAGATCAGTGTCTATCGGTTAAAATAAGCACTGTAGTTTCGTTTAATTGTTTATTCGTGTCACAAAGTCTTGCACATTGATCGCGTAGATACAAACGTTTATTTTCGTTTACGATCGATAATGCCTGGGAGGATCTCAGCCTCTGAGCCAATCGTCACTCGTATCCGTGCCTCAACCGCGGAGGCGACTTCGTGATTGGCAACGCCTAAGAGGTGCGAGCCTCTGAGCCGACCGTCTTACGTATTCACGAATTAATCGCACAAGAAACTTATAAACCAGGGATACGCGACTGGCGGCCCGCGAAGCTTTTCAATCCGGCCCCCGACGTCCACGCTTGACCCGCAGAAAAAATGAAAAATAAACTAAATTATTATCGCCGAATAAAAATTTTCTTTCTTAAAATATATATTTCTCCTAAAAAATATACATAATAGAATATAATAGAATAAATATTTTATTTATTAATACAATGTAAAATAGGAAAGAAAAAAGTTTAATGAGAACATTTGGAATGCTATACACAAATTTTGCCCTATTTCCTATTATTTACGATACGCACGCTCCTGAATCTCCGCGCTACGCTCTTTAGTTACGTATTGATGCGTTTTTAGCATGAGAGCGGAAAGAGGGTAACATTGAATGTCGTGCGATCTGACTAGATGTTGCATCTAAATCCCAGCACTAGGCTAGTAGAAAAGAGCAAACAGACAATCAAGCGTCTCTTAATCGAGTGAGGTGAATGATTATATTCTAAGAGACGGTATTGATACTTTTTCAGTTCTTTCTTGTTTTGTCGTTTCTTCACTCTGCAATTGATCTTGTTTCGATTTCTATTGGTTGCGGATTGAGAACATTTTGTATTGTCTTGTTCACGATGTCTGAGCCAAAGCGTAGAAAAGTTGATTTTGAAAACAGGGTATTTCATGCAAAATGGACTGAAGAAGTTTTCTTTATTCTTCCACCCCATAAAAATGCGAAACCAACGTGTTTAATTTGCAACGAAACAGTTGCTGTGTGCAAAGAAACAAATATGAATCGCTATTACGAGGCAAAGCATTCGGGAAGATATGACAAAGATTTTCCAAAAGGTTCTTCACTTAGAATTGAAAAGTAATGCCCTCCGTACATTTTTGAGCGCTCTCAAATGATAATGAAACGCTCTATGTCTGAACAGGAAAAATGCACTGAAGCATCTTTGTGCATTGCATGGATTTTGGCCAAACATATTGTGCCATTATCATATTCTGAAATAGTCAAAGAATACTTGATACAAGTCTCAAATACAATTTTCGATAATAAAAAAGAAATTGCAGAAATGTTTAGCAAAATTCCATTATCTCGTGATTTCGCGATTCATAGGACCGTTTGCGCAAGATCAGTTCGTGAGAGTATATTGGCCGATCTTACTAAAACACAGTTTTTCTCGCTTGCGATTGACGAATCTACAGATATATCTGATATAGCACAAATGGCTGTATTTGTTCGTTATATTCAAAACAATAATTATAAAGAAGAAGTCTTAACATTGTTGCCATTGCATGATCGCACAACTGGTCAAATATTATTTGAATGCTTCCAAGAATTTATGAATAATAATGGCCTCTCATATTAAAAAATTCTTTCTAGTGACCGATGGTGCACCAGCAATGATTGGGAAAACAAATGGTTTTGTAGCACTTTTAAAGCAAATTAATTCTAATATTATTTCATTACACTGCATAATTCACCAAGCAGTTCTTTGCGCAAAGCTTTCGGGTGATTTCAAAGATATCATGAATACAATTATGAAAATTGTTAATTATTTGAAATCTCACTCAGCATTACAACATCGCTTACTCCGAGCTTTCCTTGAAGAATGTAATTCTGAATACACAGATCTTTTTTTGCATAATGATGTTCGCTGGTTGAGCAAGGGAAATGTGCTCAAAAGATTGATAATTTTGTTAAGTGAAATTTCGGATTTCCTCAAAAGTAGAAATTCGAAATTAGCTACCGACTATTTTGAATTTCTTTGCAATACGAACAATGTTGCTAAACTATGCTTTTTGGGTGACATGTTCTTACATATCAATGACCTGAATCTGGCTTTACAAGGAAAAGGAAAACTGATTTGTGATATGTGGGAAAAGACCAAAGCTTTCCAAAGAAAGTTACAATTGTTTGAAAATGATTTAAATTCTAGAGAGCTCATTCATTTTTCTTTATTAAAAGCACATTTTAAAATCAATATTGAAGAAATTCCACAATCCGAGGAATACGAGCGCTTTTTAAAAGATTTGCAATTGGAATTTGCTTCCCGATTTACTGATTTTGATCAAATTGGTGACTTATTAGGAGCAATGCAAAACCCATTCAGTCTTGAAACAAATGGTAATTGGGTCAATACGGCAGTGGAACTGTTCACTCTTGAAAAAGGTAAATTGCAACTGGAAGTTATTGATTTTCAAGAAAGTAATGTGCTGCGAGATAAATTTGCCGAAACAGATGTTACAAAATTTTGGATAGACACACTCCCTGAACAATCTTTTCCAAATCTCAAAAGAATGGGTACTTTGCTATGCACGATGTTTAGCTCCACATATATTTGTGAAACAGCATTTTCGAAAATGAATATAATAAAAAATAAATTTCGAAATCGAATAACTGACGATCATTTGCGCGACTGCATGCTAATAGCCAATACCACTTACAAACCGAATTTCAAGAAACTGACCCAAGATGGCAAAACACAGTTTTCACATTCAAAATACATTTTATAATTAAATTAATTGCTCTTATTGCGAACCAAAATTTCGATTTTATTATTAGCAGTATTAATAAAGAATATCTAAACATATACAGGGTGTCCCGGGTTTTAACCGACAAACTGCGGTAACATATTCTACTAGTGAAAATAAGAAAAAATTCTTATATCGAGTTTGCTTAGAAATGCTTTATTACAAAGTTATAAACCAATATTGAAAAGAAATATGAGATAAGTAACAACGGAACATAGTGTAGAATTTGGAAGGTCGAAGATGTTTATGTTATGTGTATTCACATGTATTCATGTTCACTATGTTGAAACGATTCAGTATGATTGTTACTTTCACAACAGTAGCTGTTAGATTTCAATCGTCGTGTGAACTAGCAATTACTATCAGAATGCCAAAAGTGTTTTCAAATGAGGAATACACTGATATTCATTTCGTGTACGGATTCTGTGACGGAAATGCACGAGCTGCCGTACGAGAGTATCAACGTAGATTTCCTAACAGGAGAGTACCAGATAGTTCTGTGTTTAGTAATACCCATTTGCTATTACGTAATTTGGGTTCATTTCGACCTATGAATGAATATGATGATGTTCGTTCAGCTCTAAGACACCGACGACGCTCGGAAAGAATCTTAAATCTTTTTGATAATACTCCTACACAAAGTGTTCGACGTGCTTCAGCTCAACTGCAGATATCACGAAACACTATTTGGAGAACATTGCGTGCTGATGACAGATTCGCATATCATTACACACCTGTACAAGAATGACTTCCAATCGATTATCAGAAACGAGTCGAATTTTGTAACTGGTATGTGAATGCAGTAGAAAGGGACAATCTTTTCTCATCAATGATATTATGGACAGATGAAGGGACCTTTACAAGACGAGGCATATTCAATTCTCATAATAGCCATGTATGGGCTCATAATAATCCACATACTACCAGACAAAGAAACATAATTTTTATTTTTGTGAAAAAATCCGTTGTTACTTATCTCATATTCCTTTTCAATATTGGTTTATAACTTTGTAATAAAGCATTTCTAAGCAAACTCGATATAAGAATTTTTTCTTATTTCCACTAGTAGAATATGCTCCCGTAGTTTGTCGGTTAAAACCTGGGACACCCTGTATATACAGAGTGTCCCATTTTAAAGTTTCCCCTAAAATATTTCAGAAACACTGCGTTAAATCGAAAAATGTTTCAAACAAAAGTTTTGTGACTTCGAGGGGGACATAAGACGGTACTATTGGTTTGACCTTGGATGGTGTTGTCAAGGTCATATAGAGTTCAACTTTGTTTTTTTAAACGGAACCCCATACTTTTTATTGCAGATTCTGATTCTTCGTCGAAAAGTAAGTACCTTTTGTTCGAAACATTGTTTTTAAAAATGCTCTCCTTATCCCGAAAACTCAGGTTCAACCTTTAGCGGACCAATGATAATACTCGCTTTATAACAAACACTGAAGTTTTTTTTAGTATTTTACTGTTTACCATCAGCATGTACGTGCGTGAGTATGCGTGTGTTCTACATCCAGCCAACTAAGGCAAGATCGTGCTCTGAACTAGCTAGTTAAGGCAATATCGTTCTCTGATCCAGCCAGTTAAGGCAAGATCGTGCTCTGATCCAGCCAGTTAAGACGGTAATATTGGTTTGACCTTGGGTGGCGTTGTCAAGGTCAGGGCAAGGTCACTTCGAATTTTTTAAATGAAACCCCCAATTTTTCATTGCATATTCTCATAGTTTACCTCGAGATCTTTTCAAAACACTATAATGAAGTATTTTTTCATTAAGTACTTTTCGAGTTATAAGGCTTGAAAGTTACAATACCCATTACTCAAGTTGTACCACGTTTATCAATTTCCTTGGGATCAATTTCTAAGGTCATGTGAATATTCTCAATGGTGAAATTAACTGTGACTGTAGAATAGGAAAGATCGTAAATTTTCAGACTCCATGTTGTTGTTGGTTACATAATGTCAAGATCAAACAGTAGGTAGTTCCGAATTATTATTTCAAAGCCAAGAGTGGAACATTAAGAAATGGTCTTTGCTTTAATCGGCTCGAGAGTTTGAGGATTATTGCACTATTACTTTCCCATCTCAATATTAAACACTATTGGTTATTCTCATTTACTGCAGGATTCGATACATCTCATTGAAAGTTGACTTATCGATTGACAGCTGGTGTCTTTCTCAATTTGTATGAGTCCTTGAGCAATTAGCATAAAGTTTTCTGTTCTCGACACTTCCTCTTTAACTCGTCACGTCATTCGTAAATGATTTTCAAATTTTTTTGTTTCTAAAATTTTATTGCTGTCCAAGCAAAAACAATGCCCGATTACACGTCGAACGAGTTGACCGACATTCTTCTCATCCTAGGAGAATGTCGACGTAATTACAAAAGAGCAGCAGCATTGTACCGAAAAGATTTCCTCTACGACAACATCCGAGTCATACTGCAATACGTAAAATTGAAATAAGGATTCGGAGAGGGAATCTCTGTCGACGAAGAAGATGTTACAACGTAGATGATTACGCGCTGAATGCTCGTTTCCTCGTAACTCTGGCGATGGTTCATTTGAACCCTCATGTATCATTACGTGAAATTGAGTGTACAGTGAGGATTCCAGGATCGACTGCTTCTAGATTCTTGAAGGCTGCAAAGTACCACCCTTATCATATTACACTGAATCAAGCCTTGACTGAGAATGATCATCGAGAACGGCTATTATTTTGTCGCTGTGCAACACAGCAACTTCTGCACGATGGCGATTTTTTAAAGTACGTTTTGTTCAGCGATGAAGCTACTTTTCACAGTCATTTAACGTTGAATCGTCATAATTGTCACTATTGGGCTCCAGTTAATCCTCGTTGGATGCAACAAATAGACAATCAGCATTGATGAAGTCTCACTGTCTGGTGCAGAATCGTCAATGGCTATGTAATTGGCCTCTACGTTTTTGATGGTATGGTTAATGCTCAGAACTATTTACAATTTCTAAGAGATATTCTTCCAATACTTCTTGAAGATATTGTCACTTAATAGACGGAGAAGAATGTGGTTCCAACATGATGGTGCAGGTCCTCACTATGCCAATATCGTCAGAGATTATCTGAACGGACCGTTCGTGATGTATGGATTGGAAGGGGTAGTCGAGTAAGGTGGCCAGCAAGATCACCAGATGTAACTTCTCCAGATTTGTATTTATGGGGTTACCTGAAAGACGTAGTCTATCAGGAGAGACCAACGACAAGAGAAAACATGATGGAGAGGATCCGAGCAGCGTGTAACATTATTCCACGTGATGTTCTCTTACGTACTGTTACAAACTTCGAGAGACAGATTCAATATTGTCAACAAGTCAACGGAGCTACGTTTGAACATCTCATCAGCTGAGCAGAGAGACGACCTACAAAACTAATTTACGACTACCTTACTTGGTCTTAATTGACTACATAACGGCATGATCTTGCCTTAAGAGGGCATATACGTTTATCGGTTTCAAAAAATTGATTTTTTTTCTTTCCATTTTTCGACAGGTTGAACCTTCAAGAATGTTGTCTCAAAACCGTTTTTTGAAATTCGAATAAGTAAAGAAGTTACAACGCGTTTTGTCGGGCAGTGCACAGGCGTGCGCCTGCCGTTTCTGAAGCGGCGCGCAGGTAGAAGGGTCGAACCCTCATGCAACGGTTTCTTTTGTCCTCTTTACAATAAAACTTACTTTTGAGATTGAAGTATAGGTATTTTCTAATAGATGATGATGCTGTAAGCAGTGTTCTAAGCTGTTTTCAAGCCGATTATTCATTTAGTTGGCGTCGGTTGCGTGATACGGACGATTCTCGTTGTTTGTGGAGTACATATCACGATGAAATAGGTGTAAAAGTTCTCAAGAGTCACAGGGAGTGAACAAATTTCGAAAAAGTTTTACGCGCAAGCGAAAAATACCGCCCAATAGGTGGCAAACGGTGTATCCAAGCGGACGTCCGAGCACAGCATGCGATGCGGGAGGCCCGAATAAGCCGTCGCCTCGCTAAAAACCAACAAATGGAGACAAACCTTGTGCAGGAGGATTCCTTGTATGGCCCAGGAATTGACGATGACGTGTAAGTTGAATAAATTTAGTTTTACAATAGAGTAAACTTGTTCCAAAATTTTAAACGCGTTTTTCTCAAAACTATGTTTTCAAAGTCGGTTACAATGATAACTTGAAGACGGATCAACCGATCTCCCTTTTTTTATTGAAAGCTTATAAAAATCGCTTGTCGTTGTCGTATCAGATTTTAAAAATTCCAATTCTTTCTATTTTTTTTAAACAAACAAAACTGAAATTTTCTGCCGAAAATCGGCATTCTAACTTTAAAGGTCCGCCATTTTGTTGAAAATTCGAATTTTAAAAATTGGATACGACAACGACAAGGAAATTTACTCTTCTTTAAGATGCCGTTTGAATTTTGTGTTTCAGATGATCGGGCACGGAGATATTATTGTAACCGCGGAATGACGAATCGCATGCACGGTTAACTACACGACGGTGGAAGAGGGGGATTTTGTAACTATTATTTCAATAAAATGTGTATAAGAAGTACAAAAGGTGTACTTTATTATGCAACAAGTCCCATTTTTATAGTTTGTGTCTTAGCTCTGCAAAACATTCATGAAAAATGCCTTTTTTGGGGGGGCTCCAAACGTATTTGCCCCCTAACTGGCTGGATCAGAGCACGATCTTGCCTTAACTGGCAGGATCAGAGCACGATCTTGCCTTAACTGGCCGGATCTGTGATCGATCTTACCTTAGTTGGCTGGATGTAGAACACACGCATACTCACGCACGTACATGCTGATGGTAAACAGTAAAATACTAAAAAAAACTTCAGTGTTTGTTATAAAGCGAGTATTATCATTGGTCCGCTAAAGGTTGAACCTGAGTTTTCGGGATAAGGAGAGCATTTTTAAAAACAATGTTTCGAACAAAAGGTACTTACTTTTCGACGAAGAATCAGAATCTGCAATAAAAAGTATGGGGTTCCGTTTAAAAAAACAAAGTTGAACTCTATATGACCTTGACAACGCCATCCAAGGTCAAACCAATAGTACCGTCTTATGTCCCCCTCGAAGTCACAAAACTTTTGTTTGAAACAGTTTTCGATTTAACGCAGTGTTTCTGAAATATTTTAGGGGAAACTTTAAAATGGGACACTCTGTATAATGCAAACCCAAGCTATCCATTGAACCTACGCTGAAACTGATCCGTTCAGCGGTTATTAAGATCCGATAATCTAAGGGTCTCTGAAATCGCCGCTTCGCGTAAAGATACACGGTCAGTTTCGCTTCGCGTACACTTGGCGCGAGACACTACTGTGTCTCTTGATTGTCGCCGTCAAACTCTGAAACACAAGAACTTTACGCGACTGCATACCTTCACGTTTATATTTTTTTGGCACGGTATCATATGTCGCGTGACGCTCTTCGCTCGATGCGATCTGGTCTACCGCTTTTCGTTCGCTCAGTCGCCGAGACACGTTTGCTTATTACTTAATAACTATTACGAATTTTGCAAAATGGTAGAGGACTTTTCTTCTCAGTTTGACTTACTCTAGTATCACTTTTCGTTTGGTCACTCAGATATCAGACATCCTGTATATATACACAATATACAGGGTGTCTCATTTTAAAGTTTCCACTCAAAGTTCTTAGAAACACTGCGTTAAATCGAAAAATGTTTCAGACAAAAGTTGTTTAGTTCGAAGGGGGACATAAGACGGTGTCATTGGTTTGATCTTGAGTGAACGTGTCAAGGACATGTGAAGGTCAACTTCGTTTTTTTAAACGGCACTCCCTATTTTTTGCACATTCTTGTAGCTTACCTCGAGAGCTTTTCAAAACACTATAATAAATCAACGTAATATCATCGCGGACACTGGCAACGTCTGATGGACGGACAGAATTATTATTATGATAGCTGCAAGCCAACAAATTCGTTGGACATACTGCAGCTACTTTTACTCTCCTCCCCCCTACCCCGACTATGCGCCAACATATCGTTAGACTTTTATAACGTAGTGATCTCTTTTACGGAAATAATTAGATGAAAATACTCTATGGTTAATGAAGAATTTGTAATTAATAGTATTTCGTTGTGAAAAAATACCACCCCACGCCAAAGTTCGAACCTGGGACCTCCCTCATTCCGTGCGGGCGTCTTAACCAACTCGACCACTTGGGGCATGTGATGATATCTTTTCACAACGAACGATATAAACACCTTGTACGCGCGGTGTGTGTCAATAACAAGTTAATAATTCTGTCCGTCCATCAGACGTTGTTAGTGTCCGCGATGATATTACGTTGAATTAGAATTACCTGGCGAATATCTATACTTGTTATTGACTATAATAAATATTTATATTTAAATATATAAATATTTATATCTATATTTCTCCATTAAGTACTTTTCGAGTTATAGAGCTTGAAACTTACAGTACCTCCAGCATTAGCATTACTCAAGGTGTACCGCGTGGAGGTTGCACGGTCGGATTTACACCTTTGTGTGTGTGTGTGTGCCTTCATTGGCCGGATTATACTCGGGTCTTGTCTTTATTAGCCGGCTCACACTCGGGGCTTGCCTTCATTGGCTGGATTACACTCGGGTCTTGCCTCCATTGGCCGGATCACACTCGGGTCTTGCCTTCATTGGCCGAATCACACTCGGGTCTTGCCTTCATTGGCTGGAATAGTCTCCGAACTTCCTCCGAACGCACAAGAGGTGTATATCCGACCGTGCTACCTCCACGCGGTACACCTTGAGTAATGCTAATGCCGGCGGTACTGTAACTTTCAAGCTCCATAACTCGAAAAGTACTTAAGGGAGAAATACTTTATTATAGTGGTTTAAAAAGCTCTCGAGGTAAGCTACAAGAATGTGCAATGAAAAATAGGGGCTGCCGTTTAAAAAAAACAGAGTTGACCTTCACACGTCTTTGACACGTTCACTCAAGGTCAAATCCATGACGCCGTCTTATGTCCCCCTTCGAACCAAACAACTTTTGTCTGAAACAGTTTTCGATTTAACGCAGTGTTTGTGAGAAATTTGAGTGGAAACTTTAAAATGGGACACCCTGTATACAGGGCCCTGAAAACGCGCCCACTAAGTACATAGTGTTATTCCTGAGGTGATTTTAAGGCGAAAATCCTAATACTAAACTGTCGAGACTATAATAACAACAAAATTGCCTTTTTAAAAAAAGGTACAAAAAAGGCGCCAAGTATACGCGCGCGAAGAAAAAAAGAACTCTACAAAAGTTATGATATCAAACCATTGCGCCAACTATAAAAATGGGTATTTATGCAAATCAGAAAATCTATTATTTTATTATTATGTATACAACATCCTATTCCAATCCAAGCGTTGTTTTAATTCTCTTTAAATATTATTATAGTATTTTTTCACAAAAATGTATGTAATCTTCAAATTGCGCCAAGTTCAGAGAGAATGTATCGAAAATTAATTATTGTACTATTTAAAAAACTCAAGTGGTAGTATTCTTATCAATTAGAAAGAGAATATATGTATATATTGCTTTGAAAAATTATTGCTGTACTATTTTTAAAAAATAAAAAGTGATACATATCTTTTTATTGTCACTCTTCCTCTTCCAATCCAAGTGGTAGTAGCTTTCATTTATTACTTGGATTTTAATTTGTTTGAATTCTAATGGAAGGAATAGAAAACGTAATAGAAAAGAATAAAAGAGGTTACTAAAACTATTTTTCAAAGAAAATTGCGAATATCTCGGAAACTATGAGAGATAGAGGGTTCGTACGGGGACTCATTCGACGCGGCTCGAAACTCCCCGTCGAAAGGGCCCTAAACGAACCCTCTAGGACGCTCTGTTCGCGAGATATCGCGTGTAAACCATAATCAAAAGTCAACACCCAGTATATTATAAAAATCGGAAATACAAGTTTTTTGGGTGATCAATAAAAATTGTACACCCTATATATTATAATCCAAAGTCGACACCCAGTATATTATAATTAAAAATTGTAACATTAATATTAATATAATTGTCTCAATTATTTTGTATTGGTTTTTTGTTAATAATGTTTTAATAAATAATTAGCAACTAAACTTTTTTGGCGATTACTCAGGAAAGTAAAACCTATGTAAAGTCAAGACGACTCAACATGATTGTCCTATTCTAAACATATATTTCTAAACATATGTTTATAACATATGAACATATGTTTAGAATAGGGCAATCATGTTGAATCGTTTTGACTTTACTTCTCTCATAGTTTCTGAGATATTCGCAATTATATTTGAAAAATAGGTTTTTCGTGATATCGCGAACGGAGCGTCCTAGAGGGTTCGTTCAGGGCCCATTCGACGGGGATTTGCGAGCCGCGTCGAATGCTGCCAGAAACAACCCTCTATCTCTCATAGTTTCCGAGATATTCGCAATTTTTTTTATAAATGGTTTTTCGTGATATCGCGAGCGGAGCGTCCTAGAGGGTTCGTTCAGGGCCCATTCGACGGGGATTTCTGAGCCGCGTCGAATGCTGCCAGAAACAACCCTCTATCTCTCATAGTTTCCGAGATATTCGCAATTTTCTTTATAAATGGTTTTTACGCGATATGTCGCGATCGGACCGTTCTAGAGGATTCGTTCAGGGCCCATTCGACGTGGTTTTCGAGCCGCAATGAGTACCCTATATATTATAAGGCCCGTATTCATAGTCGGATCTTGTATTTAAGACCGTCTTAAGTTTATCTGCAGATGCTGTATGAATCATTTCATTGGCTATGGAGTATCTACAGATAAACTTAAGACGGTCTTAAATATAAGATCCGGCTATGAATACGGGACTAAGACCGACTGCTGTTGCTGCCATCTAGGAATAGAAAAATGTACTGCACAAACGACGACGACAGTAATGATGACGTTTCTTAATCGAAAATTTTCCAATTTCAGACTTTGCATCGTAATATCTACACTCGTAATGCACATAGAAAAAAAATAAAAAAACTTTTCTTATATAATTCGACCCCAAGCTATCCATTGAGGTTACTCTGAAAATGATCTTTTCAGAGGTTATTAAGATCTGATAATATAAGTGTGTCTGAAAACGTCGCTTCGCGTAAAGATACCCGGTCGGTCTCGCTTCGCGTATACTTCGCGCGAGACACTACCGTGTCTCTTGATTATAGTTTTTATATTGTAAGCATCTGTAGTTAGCGAATTAGACTGCCTAAAATTGGCGCGCTCAGGCGTGGTACAACGCAAAGTGCTAAAGGCGAGAACTGACTGTCGCCCCTCTTGTGAAATATCGATATGCGAAGATAAGATTATTTTTGCTAATTTTTGCATGCACTAAAAATTGTATTCCTCCTGTAAATATGTAAAATATTAAAAAATAGAAGATTCCTTTCTTTATAAAAACAATTATCTTTTATTCATAGTATTAAAGAAAATTTTATGGTAAGCTGTTTTATTTTTTAATAGCATAAAAGATAAGTTCTCTAAAACTCGTAAAAAATAATTGTCTAAAACAAATTACTATTTTTATTAATGAATTAAAATTATGTCGACACAATAATAATTCCGAATTTCTATTATGTCCCAACATAATTTTAATTCAATTATAAGAACTAATTCCTTTTAGAAAACCATGTTATAAGAATTTTACATTAGAAAAAGTATCTTTTATGCTATGAAAAATGAACTAAGAATTAACAATTTATTATACAATTCTGTCCAATATTATGAAAAAGAGAGAAATCTTTTTTATAAGGAAAGAAATGTTTCTCCATTATTAACTTTTTACATATTTTCTTTTATTTCAAAGTTAATAATGGAGAAACATTTCTTTCCTTATACAATAGATTTATTTCTTTTTCATAATATTGAACAGAATTATATGATAAACTGTTAATTCTTAATTAATTTTTCATGGCATAAAAGATACTTTTTCTGATGTCAAACTCTTATAACATGGTGATGAATGAGGCGCGAATATCGAAAGACACACACGTTTTAATTCTCACTGTATTTACTTGAACAGTTATTGCTTTACATTATGCACTAGAATATGAAAAATGCGCAACGTGACAAAGCGGTAAAGGTACGCCATGAACGACAGCCAAGGAACAAAGCAAAGTAAAAAGCGCGCGCAACAAAAAGAACTGTTAGAAATTGAACGTTCGTTTCCCATGTCGTCATCGGTGGATCGAACCGAGAAAGCATCCGACCGATCGTGGGCCTACGACAGTATTTATCATTTCTCTCTCGTTCGCAATAACAGAGCGATGAATAGAAAGACCAAGACTCGGACTCCAGTTTTTCAATATAGAGCGATTACGATCCGGTGTTGTCACAGCTCGTTGGGCTGTAGCGGTAAGGCACAAAACAACTGAGTGTGCGACATTCGTATCGAACTAGTCTCAGCGTTCGGATCAGTCTTCGCAACGATATTCATTCCATGATCTCACGAGCTCACATCTCAGTCAGGACAGTATCTCGGACAACTCGCGGTCAATCACGACAAGAAAGTCGTTCGAGTCGGCTGATCCGCCTCGGTTCACGTACTTAATCAGTGCTAATTTAACCGTCCCTTGTTACGGATACGTTACGGTCGCGACACGACACCGGTCGTCGACCTTGACTTCACGCGACAAGATCTCCATCATCGACCAGAAGATACGAAGATTTCCGTCTGCATGATTGGAGCCGCCGATTATAAGAAGAGCTGTTTCACCTAGCTCGAATAAAGGGACCATTGTTTATTACATCTGCTCTTTTGTCTCTGTGTCTATCCCGTGCATCTGACCTTGTACCTCTGATCCTATATCATCCGGGTTCTGCGTCCATTTCTGGGCGGAATCAGCTCTCCGGGGATCTACGCTTGCCGATCCACCCGTGAACAGAACAAAAAGAAAAGGATATAATTATAGACAATATTAATTTTATAAGAAGGCTGTCCTTCTTACACATGGTTTTCTAAAAGGAATTAGTTCTTATAATTGAATTAAAATTATGTCGGAACATAATAGAAATTCGGAATTATTATTGTGTCGACATAATTTTAATTCACTAATAAAAATAGTAATTTGTTTTAGACAATTATTTTTTACGAGGTTTAAAGAAAGTATCTTTGGTAAATGTTCAGAGTAGGGGCGACCTCACCGATTTTAATGACCTTGACATATATGTTGTCAGGGTCATCCTCCTGAGTGACCTTCAAGAGGTTTTAACTGTCGCTCAATGTTTATTAAAAAGTTATTAATAAAAAAAGATTTAATGACTTTGCACGAATTTTCAGCTGTCCACGTGAAGTAAGAACATGACATTGACATATGTTACAAAGGTGACCGCCACGAATAACACTAAACCATCTAACCTAACCTAACCAGGTTAGGTTAGGTTAGGTTAGGCTAATAATTTAAATTTTGTTAATAACTTAACACTACACACATTATATACAGGATGTCCCATTTTATATTTGTCAGTCAAATATTTCGATATAACGTCGTTTCAGAGAAAAACGTTTCAAACAAAAGTTGTATGGCTTCGGGGGGAGGGGGGCAAGATGATAATATTATCACTTTCATTGTAGATGGCGCCACTTTAGAGATTTTATCATGGCGAATCTCAATCTACAGTTAATAGTCTTAAAAATAAAATCCAGTGGATAGTCAGTATCTAATAACGTATCTATTACAAATTTAATATTCGATTCTTGAAATTTGGGATGAGATAATAAAAAGGCTCTGTCAACCATACTAATAATCGTTCCTTTTTTCTGAGAAATCGGGTACTGTGACAAATAGTTGAGATACCTTCCAGAGAAGGTAGGTTTATGAAACCAGTCAAATTCAATGCTATTACCGTTTTTTATCAACGTCAAATCCAAGAAACTAACTCTAAGATTATTAACTGTAGATTGAAATTCCTTTTAAGTAAAAAGACTATTAAACAGAATAATATTACTTCTAATAAGGAAAGTGAAAAACAGGCTTGGTTCTCAATTCCTTTTATGCACAATATATCGGAAAAATTTGTTAATATCACGCGCGACTTTAATGTTAGACTAGCATATTTTAGTTTGAATAACTTAAAGGGAATTGTTAAACCAATAAAAGGTGCTCTCCCGTCAAGTTCATGTAAAGATGTGGTTTATAGAATTGCCTGTAAAGATTGTGATGCAACTTATGTAGGTCAGACGTCTAGACAACTAAAAACGAGACTTTCAGAGCATAGAAATCATATCCGAAGGAATAATACTTCACACTCAGTCATTACTGAACATCGAATCAATTGTACACATGAATTTGACTGGGATAATGTTACTATTTTAGATAAGGAAAGGTTTCTGTCAAAGCGTTTAATTTCGGAAATGATTTATATTAAATTACAAAAGAATAGTTTAAATTTGCAGACTGACACTGAGTTTTTACACCATGGTTATTGTTCGGTCCTGTCTAAGCTATAAATGGTTATTAAATGTTAAGTCTA
The DNA here is from genome assembly GCF_003672135.1 of Ooceraea biroi. Classification (NCBI taxonomy): domain Eukaryota; kingdom Metazoa; phylum Arthropoda; class Insecta; order Hymenoptera; family Formicidae; genus Ooceraea; species Ooceraea biroi. The sequence goes on along the minus strand of NC_039517.1, from coordinate 11,385,461 downwards.
TTGTGTATTTTCAGCGAATTATTTTTATGTATTTTCGGCGAATTATTTTTATGTATCGATGTTCTGCGTTACCTCTGACTTTTCTCACCTTATTATTGTTTTGATGATCGGCTTTACTTAGATACGTAGCCGTTACAGGTGACTCATTACAAGCTCAGATTTCGGCTAGTTAGCTGTCTTTCTGACATGAAGACCTTTTGTTTCAATGTATTGTGTCGGTATAATTTTTAAAGTGATGTACAACTATGTATTTTTTGTGCGCTCCTTCGGTATCGTGGTGAGTTGTTTTTTCAGTTATTCTTTTCATATCACCTAGATTGAAATTGTCCTACAGTGTCATTGATCACGCTTACAGATATTGATCACGTTACTTAACAATGCATAAATTTGGACTTGGAAGTCCTTTGAATTTCGCCGCGATATGAAAGGAGGTCACAGGAGTTGAGAGGAAGTTGCTGAGGATGGCCAAAAGGGTGGCCGAAACGTTCAATTAATTATATATTTAATTATATTACTTTAAGTCTTTGACTTTTCGCACCACAATCTGCGCTCACTCTACTACCCAGTTTTCCTGAATATTTATATTAAGTCGAGAGTGTTTAATTAAGGTTTTAAATTATAAAATATTATACTTTGGAACGCTGTAACTCACTGAAAAATGATCCAATTACAAAAAACAAAAAACCATTGTATTCGCCTTATTGTCAGCTACAACTTCTATTTTGAGAAAAAAATCGACTTTTATTTACAAAAATGGCCGCCATAATAAAATCTCTAAAGTGGTGCCATCTACAATTAAAGTGATAATATCATCATCTTGCCCCCTCGAAGCTATACAACTTTTGTTTGAAACAGTTTTCTCTGAAACGACGTCATATCGAAATATTTGACTGACAAATATAAAATCGGACACCCTGTATATAGGGTGTTTCCTAATAAGTGGGAAGTATTGCAATGGTGGATTCAGGACACAAAAATAAGAAAACAAGTTCATATAAACATATGTCCGATATGACCTTATTTTCAAATTATTTTGTTTTATTTTTGAACATAATTTACAGGATTATTTACAGGAAATGCTCAAAGTGACTACTTCTAACTTGAATGCAGGCTTCAACACGTCTCATCATAGATTGTCTGACTTTTTAAAAAATTCTGAGTATTGTTCGAATTTATTGACAACCTTGTTGAACACATTGATGAAGTATTTCAATGTTGTCAATGGGTGTTGTGTAAACAATAGATTTTAGATGCCCTCACAAGTAAAAAATAGATAGGTTCTATTGCCTGGCCAGCTCGCTCACCAGACCTTAATCCTCTCGATTTTTACTTGTGGGGGCATCTAAAATCTATTGTTTACACAACACTCATTGACAACGTTGAAATACTTCATCAACGTGTTCAACAAGGTTGTCAACAAATTCGAACAATACCTGGAATGTTTGAAAAAGTCAGACAATCTATGATAAGACGTATTGAAGCCTGAATTCAAGTTAGAGGTAGTCACTTTGAGCATTTCCTGTAAATAATCCAGTAAATTATGTTCAAAAATAAAACAAACTATAATTTGAAAATAAAGTCATATCGGACATATGTTTATATGAACTTTTTTTCTAATTTTGTGTCTTGAATCCACCATTGCAATACTTCCCACTTATTAGGAAACGGGATGATCCCAGTTGCGCACAGAATAAATCGGACACAGCAGGTTTAGTGAATCGGACACGGACCCAATCGGACACAATAAGAAACGGACACACTGCGTGTGGAATCAGACACAGTGATAATCGTACACAACTCTAATCGGACACAGTGTCAATTGCGCACAGCAAGAAACGGACACACAGTGGTTGCAATCGGACACAATAGGAAATGGACACACGGTGGTTGCAATCGGACATAGTAGGAAACGGACACACGATGGTTGCAAACGGACACATGTTCCGTGACAGTTTTCCTAACCTGGAAATGTTACTTGTAAGGACTTTTCTATTTCTTTATATGGCGTAGCGATGCTACCATGCTTACTTTGCGCATACGTGCGATATTTAATAAATTTAGAAAGCATATGCTGAGAGTATATGAAGCGAGGTTCCACGCAAAGCACAGTTCTACATTGTAACTTCCACGCAGTACTTTTGGTCACCCCAAAGTTTTGTTTTATATGGATGGCTTCGCCCGTCACCTAGTACTCTTCCACCCAAGCATATACTTTCCTAGTATAAAAAATTAATAATATTAAAGTAAGAAAGTTTATACTGGGAAAGTATCCACACTGTATCCACGCATGTACTTTGCAAGACAAAGCAATGTTTTTTACTCTACATCTAATTTTGACTCTTCCTTATTAGAATGAAACTGTCACGGAACATGTGTCCGTTTCCTACTGTGTCCGTTTGCAACCATTGTGTGTCCGTTTCCTACTGTGTCCAATTGCAACCACCGTTTGTCCGTTTCCTACTGTGCGCAATTGGCACTGTGTACGATTATCACTGTGCCCGATTCCACACGCAGTGTGTTCGTTTCTTATTGTAGGTCTCACTCGCGAAACCGACATCCACTGTCTCTGATGAACTCTGGTTATATTCGTGCGGCTTATGCTCAAAAGAAAACCACTCAAAACTTTAATGAATATAACGGTTTATATTATATAGAAATACACTCTCTCTCTAACGCATTTGGTGCCTGCCGTTACAACTCTCGACATGCACACAATCGCCGCGCTCGAACAAGTCTCTCGTTACCAAGCGGGGAGACAAAAGATAATCCGCCGAGCGCCGAAAGCGCTCGCTCGCGTCTGATGCTCACACACCGCGCAGGGGCGCCTACAGCACCCTCGTGCCCGCGCTAAACTCCCTACATTATTGTGTCCGATTGGGTCCGTGTCCGATTCACTAAACCTGCTGTATCCAATTTATTCTGTGTGCAACTGGGCGTCACTCTTAGGAAACACCCTGTATAACCGTTTTTATTTTTTACATTAATCAAAAACACGAACAGTTAAATACAAACTGTTCTCTGTTTTAACAAATAATACATTAAATATAAAGTATTCCTTATTGATTATCATAACGTCGGCGAAACAAAAATTCTGCTAAGTTTCCTAGATAATGATTTTTTCGGGTTCCGTATCGCGGTTCGGTATCGCGAAATATTTGCACGTGTTTCTCGCCAACACACTCAATATTTTGCGTATGTGCACTACTGTCGGGATCAACAAAATTCATTTTATGATTTACGGTTAAATGTATGTATATAGTCCTCATTGGCTAGACACTTGTAGGATTTCCAACAATTTGATATGATTGTTGTTCCTGGTTTTATCCATTTTTTTATTGCAGTAAGTAAGGTATCAACCGATCGATCAGGTACTGGTTCAATAAATAATCGTTTGCTTGATCTCTCAATTCCATCAAATATCCATTGTCCTTCTACAATCTGTCCTTTGTTATATTTCCTTTTACCAACTTTAGCCTCATCAATTTCAACTGTTTCTCCTTCTCCTCCAATCATTTCTGTATTTGGCTCCATCCATTGAATACATAACTAATAATGAAAAATGTACAAATAGCAAACAAATTCGTAGTAATAAGAAGAAAGAAAAGAATATTCATAAATTACCTCACGACAAAAACTTGACTAGTCAACAATAGTGGCTTTGGCGATTTCAAATTCATTTTAAAGTAAAGCAAAACGTGGCGGTCTGATATAAAGAAAATATGCAATAAATCGGCATGCTGTTTGTAAATCCAAACGACTTTCTGCGAACCATGTAGGGGAGACTGGGGCTCGTTGGCACCATTTTCATAATTTCGTCATTCGACTCTTTACACAACTAATTATAATAATTAAACTGTACTAATATGATAGAGCAAACCTTTCTCTACATTTCCATGCCAGAAACGATCCTGTATACTGCATAGTTTTTTGTAATGAGTGAGATACGAACGTATTGCATTGTAGCCAGCTTGCTCCGATAGTGGGGTAAATTGACATACATCACGGTATAAGTTGGCTATGCGTCGATAATTACAGCAGTTACAATTAGATTTGAGGTTACATTATTATATACACGCATAGAATTGTTTTAGCAGTCTCATATTATACATATATAAAGTTACTTACAATTAATCTTCTATGTATCACTTTTATGTATCACTTCTAAATACTATAGCAATCGTAGGATCGTAGGTATGTTCTCACTTCTCACACAGCAACAATACATAAACGTACCTAACCTAATGCTATGCTAATGCTATGAGCCAACATACCCCATAAAATTTGAGCCAACGTACCCCAGCTCTACATACATTTGATTTAAATCATTTTATTATAAATAATTATTGTCATTATTCAAAATAACATGTGCTAACAGTAGCAGAAACATTTCTTTTAACTAATAATGCGATACTTAGATTTATTCTCTCAAGCTAAAGAATATTAATACGAAAGTTTGAAATGCTCAAAAATTTGGTAATTATGCATTATAGGGGAGCCAGCCCCGATGACCTTGACCTTGACATATGTTATAGAGGTCACCCTCCTGAGTGACCTTCAGAAGGTTCTAGCCGGCGGTCATTATTTATTAAAATGTTATTAACAAAAGAAGTTTCGAAAATGTAGTAGTTATTTTAAAATTCAAAGACATAAACGACGAATATGTATATGAACGAAGAAAGGAAAGTCATTTAAAGCAGTGAATCGTTAATATATAGAATAGTTTCTTTTAATATAAGTACAAATTATTATCTGCTTTAACCTAACCTAACCTAACCTAACCTAACCTTGGTTAGGTTATATTTTCCGAAAGTGGAGCCCCGGGCACATACGCTCGTTTTCAGCCCGTTTCGCGGGAGGGTTGGGGGCCAGGGGCTTCGCTCCTCCCCCCCCCCCCGCCGAAGTCAATGTAACAGATTTCACAGTACAGATTTCGATCACGTGGTACACGGCATGGATCCCGATGGGGGAGGGGCGAGCCAGGTTAGGTTAGGTTAAAGCAGAGAATAATTTGTACTTATATTAAAAGAAACTATTCAATATATTAACGATTCACTGCTTTAAATGACTTTCCTTCCTTCGTTCATATACATATTCGTCGTTTGTCTTTGATATTCAAAATAACTACTACAATTTCGAAACTTCTTTTGTTAATAAGTTTTTAATTTGAACTCTATACGGTGAAATCTGTTACACTGGCTCCGGCGGGGGGGAGGGGCGAAACCCCTGCTCCCCGTTCTGCCGCGAAGCGGGCTGTGAACGAGCGTAGATAGCTGAAAATTTGTGCAAAATTATTAAACTTTTTTGGTTATTAAGTTTTTAATAAACAATGACCACCGGCTAAAACCTTCTGAAGGTCACTCAGGAGGGTGACCTCTATAACATATGTCAAGGTCAAGGTCATCGGGGCTGGCTCCCCTATAATGCATAATTACCAAAAATTTACTTGGCTGCTCTTGAATCAGAATGTTCCTTGTTTTTATTATAATACTTTTTTGATTTAAATGAAACTTTGAGAAAAGTATCTACGTTATGAAAGAGTTATTTTGAAGTAACTTTCTTATAGTTCTTTTTGCCACAAATACAATAATTGAACGCAATGCCAACTTGCCTCTTGTGCCAACGAGCTCCGGTCTCCCCTATTATGGAGAGTACTAAGTTTTGTATTACATTTCTTTTTCAACCGTTTTTTATGACAATTACGAGTATATTCCACATTGTAACATCGAAACAATAGGGAATAGCGATTAAAATCCATTGCGTTATTGCACCGAGGACAACGCATAGAACTTGACAGAACTCTGTTTTAGTAGATAATCAAATAATTTATTTCTATCATCACATATTCTTAAGAACTCGTACACTTTCATTTTAGATGGTAATAAGTAATCTTTCAACAACGACTGACAGAAGATGACTGAGAGGCTACAAATACAAATACGCAACATAGGTCAAACGCGAAGGAATGTAAATAAATAAAGTTAGAAGCTTCGTACTGAAAGCGTCAAGCAGTGTACAGTGGATACTGCTTCACGTGAAACATTGAAAAGCCATGCGTAACTATTAAATTTGTTTTATTAATAACTTTTTAATAAACAATGAGCGACAGTTAAAACCTCTTGAAGGTCACTCAGGAGGATGATCCTGACAACATATGTCAAGGTCATTGAAATCGGTGAAGTCGCCCCCAATCTGAACATTTACTGTATCTTTTATACTATTAAAAAATAAAACAGCTTACCATAAAATTTTCTTCAATACTATGAATAAAAGATAATTATTTTTATAAAGAAAGGAATCTTTTCTATTTTTTAATATTTTACATATTTACAGGAGGAATACAATTTTTAGTGCATGAAAACATTAGCAAAAATAATCTTATTTTCGCATATCGATATTTCACAAGAGGGGCGACAGTCAGTTCTCGCCTTTAGCACTTTGCGTTGTACCGTACCTGAGCGCGCCAACTTTAGGCAGTCTAATTCGCTAACTACAGATGCTTACAATTTAAAAACTATAATATTATATCCTCGACATTTTGGTATTAGGATTTTCGTCTTAAAATCACCTCAGGAATAACACTATGTACTTAGTGGGCGCGTTTTAAGAGACACCCTGTATATGCAAATTATTGTCCTTTAAATAATATTATTTCATTATTATTATTATGTTACATTTGAAAAATTTTAAGTTATAAATTATAAGTTACAATTTAATAGTTTTGTGTTCAAAAATATAACATGTGATATTAATTTATTTATATTTATACAAATATAGTTTTTATTTCGTATTGTAAGAAATAAAATTATGTATCCAGCAAACTATTTTGTTTGTCTTGTTTATTCTTTCAAAATTAGGTGTAGTTTTCATCTTTTTTTATTACTTTTACACACTATCGTAAACATCATTACTATAATAAACATCATTACATTACTGCATATTAAAACATATTTATTACTACTATATCATCTTCATAAATACTATTCATGAATTTTTCTACTTTGCATTTACTGCTATTTCAAATCTCAGCGCTTCAGTAGCCCACACCAATATGGCGTTTACTGTTCCCCCCTTACGTCTGCTTAGACACGCTGCGGGGGAATATCTTCCCTCCTATTATTTTTTCCTCCATATTATCCACCGCATTTTTAGATAGTCATATATATTATATATATATTATATATATTAACAGGCGACGCAAGAAGATTAAAAATAGTGAAAATTTGAACAACACTAGTATTGGTAACATAGTTGTTGACACACAAAAGTATAAAACTTTTGTAAAGATCCCACATATTAAAGGTTTGAGTGACATTATTAAGTGGGGAACTCTAATTAGAAAAAATTTTTTTTCTTAGTCGATAGTTCTAATCGAGAAGAATATGCCTGTAAAATATTAAATCGAAATTCGAAGTAGTTGTAAAGATACAGCTCATAATATGCGAGCGCGCACCGCAGGTTGTCACGTCCCGGTAAAAATCGAACTTTCTCTTTTCTCTCAACGGTCCGAACGACGCGCACAAGACGCACCTCGGAACCGCCATTTTGTCGGTACTCCTACTTCCACGAGGGACGTCCCACTCTCCAACCCACTCTCACGAGAGAGGGGACCCTCACTACCGAACCGCCGCAGCACCGAGCCGCCGAAAACAAAGGACCTCATTGCAGGACCGGAAAAGTTCAGTTCGACTCGCGACTCCGAACCAAGAGGTTCACTCGACACTCAAGGGCCACGGTTAGCCTTCTTCTATTTCAATCTCTAATTCGAACTTAGAACTTTTCCATTCCTTCGTATTTCGACTTAGAATATTTTCCAATCTTCGTATCTCGACTTAGAATATTTTTCAATCCTCGTATTTCAGAGTTATCTTAAATTTAAACGTTAGCATTAATAACCGTAGTAGTTAACTTAAATTTTGTAAGAACAATTGTATTTCCACCAATTCATTTTATTAGAATATATGTATTTTGTGTGCTTGAATTTACGATTTATTTTTATTTTTGACCACCAAGCCGATTTGATCATAATTCAGCGACTATAAATTTTACGCAGCTTACCTCAGTTTCGGTCCATTGTGTTTGTGTGTGTGTGCAACCAATTAACAAGCCTACAGTGCGGACAACGCACGTTGGTCTCCATTCTGCTGAGCTGACAGTCTTACAGTGCGGACAACGCACGGAGCGGTCACTCGGTAACGAACCCCTTTCCGCACCACTCGCACCACAAGGTACACTCTAACTGAGGCGCGCACGTTTAACAGTAACTTTTGCATAAATGACGAAGTTCTAATGACGAAAACGAGACGAGGAGGGAAGAAACACCGTGCAAGACGTTTAGCTCGTATATTTTCTAACTTAGAATCAGTGAACACCGTCGTCTCGCAGTATTACGGCATCGAGCCTCACTACATTGACCCAGAATACGAGGCACTTTTCCGACCACGCGACCGTGACACTAACAGAAATAACAATAATTCGATCATAACGCGACTCACGAAACCGAGAGTGACCAGCAACTCTGTCGTATCACACCGAGTGATTCTAATCACGAACGGAAGCAACGAAGCCACGTGGGCAACGAGTCTGGTCCCCATTTCATGCAATCTGCGGTACCCTCTGTGCCAGGATATTCCCGAGGGGGACCCTCGCCGAACTCATTACGATAGGCTGGCACAAGAGATCAAGGTACAGAGCTGGATCGAGAGTAACCAAGAACCCCTCGGTAAGTGAAATTATCATGCTATTACCAATCAACTTACCCCGGCCTGCCTAATGATAAATTAATGAAGTTATTGACTCACTCAAAGTAAAATGCAGAATATTACTACAGCTCTCTAATGATAAATTAATGTAGTTAGTGACTCACTCGAAGTAAAATTCAGAATATTACTACAGCTTTCTAATGATAAGTTAATGAAGGTGATTAACTCATTCAAAGTAAAGGTCAGAACAGTATTGCAGTCGTCCATTAATGAGCTAATGAGGTTGATTCATTATAATACAACCCGATGGCACTTTGCGTGATCACGCGCGGACACAAAGACGTCGAAACACAAGCCGCGTTATGCGAACAATGCAAATCCTCACGAATCGGACCCATCTATCATAACACGTACGCGAAAACGGAGACTCATAAATTGAACATCGGGCCCCGTGTGATCGATGTAATCTGTATCTATTGTTCCGCATCATTAACGACCTACCGACCGGCCCATAGATGCACGCGTTGTTATAACGAAATCATCGGTTTAATTAGGGGCAAGTAAATTCAAATAAATTCGCCATCGGCCACCCCTTTATTGAACCGAAATTTTTCACAAAGAGCGACCCTGCCACCCTTCCGCGGGAACTGCACTCCTGGCGAAATCACTCTGATCACGAGTATCCCCGGGTAGAATCCTCGGATTCGGTAACCCGAAACAGTGATCTAGTCCCGTGCTACACGTCCGAGTCCTGCATTCCAAAATTTGTAGCCGCGATTAGCCGGGACGTAACAAGGTATAAGTACGCGCGCCGGGCGGCTGACAAGTAACATTACCCAAGTGTCACACGCCGATTTTGATAAGCTTTGAATATGTTGTTGTCTAGGTCAAAATATGAGATACATATTTTTTTATATCGGCCCGTTTTGCCATTAAGGGGGTGAAACACCCTCTTGAAAAAAATCGGGTTTTATATTTCTTAGCGAATACCGTCGAAACAATAAAACATATAAGAAAAAGTTTCAAGTAAAAGTTTTATGGATTCTAATGTACTGTATAACAGTGCAATCAGATTTTTCGAAAATGTCATATTTTTCGAAATTCCTTTCCCCCTCCACAATTTTTGAAAATTTTAAAATTTATCTTTCAGCAAAACTTCAAGCATATTTAACGACAATTCAACCATATATGATAAGGTCATATTCTGAAAACGCATTTTTCAAAAATAAGCTAAAAGTACCTCTATATCGCTACATACGCGCCCCGTCCGTATTCTCGTATTTAATACGCTAGTTACTCCTGGCAACAGTTTTTTCGCACAGAGATAACAATGAAGTCGGGGGATTACTTTTAATTGACAAAATAAGTCAGGTTCTCGCCCTCTGCCGGACCCAGAAATGGTCAACGTAGAGCTGACAAGAAAATTTTACTTTTTTTATTTTTTTCAATATTTCTAAATTTGTTTGTTTTTTTCTCTATAATTGCATATATACTAACATTTCTTATAAATTAACATATATTTGTGTGTGTGTGTGTTTTTGTGTTTAAATCCATACGGCGATGACTGCACGGTAATCAAAAGCGAATGTGTTGGACACGTCGAAAAGCGAATAGGCACCCGACTGCGAAATATTAAGAAGAAAGAAAAACTAGGAGGAAGAGGGAAGCTAACTGACGGTATCATTGTTAAATTAACAAAAAATTATGGTTTAGCAATTAGACAAAACATTGATTCAGTCTTGAATATGAGGACAGCTATAATGGCATCGCTGTATCATTATTGCTCGACAGATGATCACCCCAGACATGAATGTTGCCCGATAGGTGCGGATAGTTGGTGTTCGTGGCGTAAAGCGGAAGCACGTGGACAGCTGGACAATTACACTCATCCAAAACAACTTATTTCTTCTGAAATTGAAAAACACCTTCTTCCCGTTTATCAGAATCTGTCAAGGGACGATCTTCTACAGAGATGCTTAGGCGGATACACGCAAAATCCCAATGAAAGTTTCAATTCAACGATCTGGCGTTTGGCTCCCAAACATCTGCATTGTGGCTCTAAAGTACTGAAAATCGCTTCTTTTTTGGCTGCAGGGGTTTTCAATGAAGGTTATTCGTCACTTTTAAGAACGATGCAATCGTTGGAAATAACTATTGGCTGCCAATGCAAATCTTTCTACGACAATTACGACGACCAGCGAAAGACGAGACAGAATCTTCGTGCACAAGAAAACACGAAGGAGGCACGACGGCTCTCCAACACTCAACAAAATGAATTTTACGAGCAAGAGGAAGGCCTCCTGTATTCGTGTGGGATGGCAGATTAGCTTGGAAAAGCTGTAAGTTTGTCATTAATGTTAAAATTTTATACAAAAATCTTTAAATGCGTTTTTCTCGAAACAGCTTTTTCGTAATTGGCGGACACGATAAAAAAGTTTCTAATCAGCCAATCGACTTCTAGTTTTCGCTATTTTGTTCGTAACTAAAAATTGTTCTATGTGAACTAAAAACGTTTTAAAAAAATTAATAATAAACAATTGTTTTTGCATAAACAATCCTAAATTTTTACATCAACTTTTGAAATTTTTTTTTAGATGCTCTTAATATGACAAAATTCATACTTTTTTCATAATTTTGTTAGTTCACAGAGTATAAAAATACATTTAAAAAATTAATTTTCGTCGGATTTTGTTTCAGATCGAAAAATAAAGACGGCAGCGTGTCCGCCAATTAGACGCAACTGCGCGGAGCGTTGGCATTCGACGATAGACTCACGTGTTTACAATCAGACTTTTTTAATAAAAAAATAATTTTTGTAGAGTAAAAACATACCACAATAAACTGTAAAAAGTTTAAACAATTTGCATTATTTATTACTTCAGAAAAAATTCTTGAAACATGCTATTTTTGTGATATTCTAATTAGAGTTCCCCCCCCCCCCCTTAAAAGATATTACGGTGTTATAATGTGGGACTTATTCATTCGGTTTTTAATAGATTGGATTGTGTTATCAAATATTTGTTTGATTGTGTGGGAAAGATAAACTATAATAAATGATGATGAGTGGCACCCGTTTGGCCACGTTGATCTTGACCACGGTCCCGATTGACCACAGTCCCCATTGTCACGTCCACCGCTACCGCAGAATTAAAAATTTCCTTTTTACAATAACAATCTCCAGCGTTAGACTATATATAGTAATAATTGCGAGCGCTAGATCATAAGAAAAAACACTTGAACAAATCCCAACGCCATTGGCCAAGTATTTGCACTAGTTCGAAAATAGACCAATCAGAATAATATAAAAAGTTTACATCATGAGAGTAACCATAAGAAGAGATTGCAGAAATGCTTTTTAAAAAGACTCATATTAATTCTATCAATTTACAAAGAGACATTGAGAATTTTCCGATTGCTTATGATCCTATTTTGACAAATATGATATGACTTGTTTTCTTGTGCTGTTCAGTTGTTTGATCTGACAATGAGTCGATTGCGGTCGTGCTTGGTGTCACTCGTCTAATGATATGTAATCATTTTCTGCCAGTAAGTCTTTTCTTTGAGAAATTTTTTTTATTTTATTCTTCTAATGTAACTTTATGTAATTTTTGTGTAATGATATTTTTTCAGAAAATGACTTTTTCACTTGAGAAGGGCCTAAATTTAGGTTGAAACGTTGTGAGCAGTATCAATAAAGTGCCAGTTTGTCGAATACTAAAGAGTTTGGTTTCATTGATTTATAATAAAGAAACTTCAAAACTGTCCGGACTTACTTTCAGGAAGCGTGGTCATCCAAATTGGCTGATAATAAAGATATTTTTTTAAATGTTAATCAATTATGCTTTTCTTCGAATATTTACAATATGAAATGCATGTGTAGACAACAAAACTCATTTATAAAATGTTCATGGTGCGCCAAGGTTTTATGTTTCCCATGCTTTTATATAAACTTTCATCCGCAAGATTGCGATGCCATGGAAATGTTTTACAAAGAAGAGATATAAAAAAATGTTTTTATTTATTTACAACACTCATGACGATCAACACACGACTGACACTGAAACAAATAATTGAGAGATTTATAAAATAGTGTCGTAAACAGCCGGTACATTTTCTGTATCCCTCTGTAAGTCAGTGTCAGTCGTGTGTTGATCGTCATGAGTGTTGTTTCGTGCTCCTTGACACACTCTCACAAAGTTATTTTCAGCCAGTAAGTGTGTTCTATTTTCGATCCTTGTTTTTAATCTTTTATTTTAAGTTGTAGAAAATAACTGTATATTATACACTTGATAAGGAACTAAAGTAAGGTCAAAACGTCGTGTTGTCATCTAATAAAAATTAACCAGTTTTGTCGAATAACAAAATAGTTCTCATTTGAAGAATTTATTTGCCAGATTTGTAACCAAAATCCTACATGTATTAAATGTTCATATGATTTCTGCAGTAAATCTCTTTGTTACAATTGCTTTTTCGAACGTTATCATTTCAATTAGTCTTTTCGCTTTTTTTCTCTTCTCTTCTCTTATCTTCACTCTTACTTTACTTCTCAAAAGAAAAGCGCGATTTATGTTTTATTAAATAGAATATTCGAATTAAAATTTATACAATTGATTTGAGACAGAACAGTATCTCTGTTCTTTTCTATCATCCGATTCGGATAATCCGAAGCTAGACGCAGGCACACATGTACACGAGTCTCGTTGTGTGCACATCCCCTCTACTCCACATTGGCATGTTGAGCGTCTCAAATCTTATATCACTGGCCCCATAAAGTTTTTTGTGCTCCTTTTGCTTCTGTTCCACTTTTTTGCATCGGTTTGGGGTTAATAATACATTATATTTTCATCAAAAGTACACATGTAACTATATAACTTCTATTGTACATAACGCCCTCTATAAGCATCATTCAAGCCAGATATTGTACAGCTGGACTCTACTCTGCAAGACTTTCCAATGATATATAATACAGATCTAATTGCGATTAACACTTCGTGCACTTCTCTTGTAAGAGTTCCTTAAGAGTTAGAAATCAAATAACTAAGGAGTTGTGTTTTTATCATAAGTCTTTCGAAGTACCAGCACAATAATGCGAACAATCTTGCAAATGGCCCATAGCACTCGCTACACACATACCAATTCTCACAAGAAAATTAGATATAACTGATGTAATAAGCAGAGGCAGTTGTCATCGATAGTGAAATCAGTTATCGCCTCTGCATAATGGACCGTAAAATAGAAATTCATCAGAAATTCAGGTTCCTAATCGATACAAGCATACATATATCGATTATAAAAAAAATAAAGTAATGATACTTGACAAAAATCTGGCCGAGGAATTATAAGAGTTCGATCCGTTTTTACACAACTTTATTTACTATTAAAAACTAATAGATCAAATGTTTATGTTAATTAACATTTGACCTATTAGTCTTCGTCAGTATCTACTACTTTTTGCCAACATTTAGATAACAAATTAATTCCGTGAAAAATTTATTCTTTGACGCTATAAAATTATCAATCCCTTTTAACCTCGGTTTTTAAATGCTAGTCTATCAGGTAGTTTTGCATCGAGCGGAACAAGTGGTAATCCGATGGTAAATCAATATCAAGGAGAATAGCGGAGCTATGACAGCTAAAATGCTATACAGGGTGTCTGGTAATCTTCGTGCAACTGATTAATGGCATATAGTTCAGGCCTAACTGAGTCGAAAAGTCCTCTACCATTTTGCAACTTGCGCAATAGTTAACGAGTTATTAATTGTTAAAAATCGCTGTATTAGTCCGGCCTACCGCCGAATGCAAGCGCGCGGCGAGATGCGACCGCCTAGCGATCGAAGTTGCTAGGCGCGAGAATTGTTTATTACAAATGGCATGCCTAGCCATTGCCACTGTGATCGTTAAGTACTCGATCGCTAGGCGGTTGCATCTCGCCACGCGCTTGTATTCGGCGGTAGGCCGGACTAATACAGCGATTTTTAACAATTAATAACTCGTTAACTATTGCGCAAATTGCAAAATGGTAGAGGACTTTTCGACTCAGTTAGACCTGAACTATATGCCATTAATCGGTTGCACGGAGATTACCAGACACCCTGTATAGTAGAATCACTGGAGAATTCGTGGCGAACGAGGAACCACCACCCATTGAATCTGCAAAAATCAAGAAAAACAATACAAGCAATAAAACCGAAACCAACGACATATCATCCCAAGATATTTATGCACCCTGACTTGAGCGTACGTACATAAGTTCTTAAGGACAGAAGATCCCGAAGAGCGTTGGCAGCTGCATATGAAGAACCTTATGTTTAGATGTTAAAAAGACATGATAAATGTGTATCATTCAAATCAACAACAAAAGGTAAACAATATTTACTAATAGGCTCAAACCAGTGGAGACAAGAGGAACAGAGGAACAATACATTATAGAAATTCATGCCATCACAAAAACTGTAAAGGACATACTTATCAGCGATAAGAAAATCAGATTCGCGTCTTAGCAGACACTCGGAGGGAAGTGGCGCACCGCTTAACTCATCTAGCGCTATCCGTAGCGAAAATTTAGCAGCAGAAACTAGAATGGCTTATCAGTTTGCGATATGCCAACGATTGTGAGTCAGTGATGCCAGATTCTGATCCCTGCAGCAAAGACAAAGTGCAATTTTTCATATTATGGCTAATTTTCATGCATTTGTTCGTAGAATGATAAGAATAGAAATAATTAATTCTTATATAATTACTTAACTACTCTATTTTTATGATCATAATTATTATTAAATAAGTACAGGCAAATTTCTTGTACGTTAATACTCACAGCAGTGACGTCAGATTCTGACCCCTGCAGCAGGCCATAGCATCGACTAACATGAACTAAGATGTGATAGGGATGAAGTGAGTCCACACACAGTGCGTGAACTCCCCACCACATGTTAATCCATGTTAGTCGATGCTGCGGCCTGCTGCAGGGGTCAGAATCTGGCATCTGTGAGTTATTAACGTACAAGGAATTGGCCTGTACTTATTTAATAATAATTGTGATCTAAAAATAGAGTATTTAAGTAATTATATAAGAGTTAATTATTTCTATTCTTATCATCATACGAACAAATGCATGAAAATTCTCCATAATATGAAAAATTAAACTTTGTCTTTTGGAAGAAACGTTAAGCCGTTGGTTACACATAAACACTAAACCACTATTGATCACTATATTATCCCTTTATCATTATATGGCACGTTTTATATTTTGGATTACGTTAGTCGTCTGCCCATCATCATCTCTCAGGTGGAATTGATTCAGTTCCGGAAGAGAAATAGACCACCTTAAACTTAATATAAGAAGAAGAAGAGGATACGGAAGAACGAAAAAAGTATGTGTACACCGACAATCATGTTTATAAAGTTTTACTTCTCCATGTAATTTCATCAATTTATATTTTTTATAAATCGATATTATTCTATAATATTCAAATTATTGATTACAATTTTTATTTTATTATTTGTTTGCAAACATCTTGAGATACTTTCATTGCAAATGATTATTAAAATTCTTACATTAAATAAAACAATTGTGTGCTATTGTATGCATGCTTACCGTAACCATATTTAAACTCCCAAAAACAACACCTATAGTTGTCATCGATATTGTAGCGAAAATCAAAGGTCGTATCAGAGTAGTTACTTTTCTTGTGTATCTAAAAATAGTATTAAGATTATAAATTTCTAACCTTCAAAGACTCAAAGATTATTAGTTTATTGTGCAATAAAAAAGTAAATCTAAAGATAAAGATCTATCGCGAATATCAATGACCTTAACATGTATTATAAATGTCATCTCCCTGAGTAACTCGCAGAAGGTTTTAGCCGTCGTTCGTTGTTTATTAACAAAAAAAGTTTAATGATTTTGCATGCATTTTCGACTGTCTATACGAAGTAAGAATTTTATTTTAATATATAGGGTGTCCCAGACCTACTGTACCAACTGTTGAGGGTAGATTCCTGAGGTGATTCTGAGACGAAAGTTTCTCTGGCAAAATGTCGAGGGTGGCGTAATTTCGGCGCTATGAAGGGTTGAAGATTTCCAATCCATGTGCTGGATTTTCCCGCGTTCAGTGTCGGCGGGTCGAAGGGGCCCCGCGTATCGCGCACTGATCAATTCGATCTTACTTTTTCGCGACTGTTCACTGCGTGTTTCTTTTCACTGTTCACTGCATAATGTCTTGTAAGCACTGTATACTCTTCCTGTAAGCACTATCTCAGCACTATTTCAAATCCGAAGACCTCGCTGGCCAGTTTACACTTTTCCGCGTTCGAGCCATTTATCCGCGTATGACTCGTTAAACACACTTCCGCGTACGTGTACACTGGGATTTTCACGCGTTACTGTTCGACTTTCTGCGACATCGGCAGTACGATCTACGAGAAAAGACGGATTGATCGCTTACCATATTGCCCGAAATCGTGATACACGAGGAACTGTCAAAACATATGTGAAGTGCGGCGCGCTCCCGTGTTGACAGATAATCAATACAAGTGATGCGAAATGCGCTGCACTAATATCGATAATGGATAATTCATACCAAAAACGATACAATTTATAATTTTATACAAGTATTATTTAAATATGTAAATAATTAACTTAATTTAGTAAATATCTTGTTTAGATCTAGAGATCTCATTGACGAAATTCACAGTACTTCTACAATACTTCGCGAGATCGCGATTTATCTATGGTGAGCGTTCTAGTCGCACTCACCGTAAATAATCTGCATGTCTTGATTGAAAAAAGAGAGACAAAGAATGCTTCGAAGCAATTGTAGCGTCAAAGTCGATCGTTTTTTGATAATTCGATCTTCACGGTTTTTGCTTGCAAAATCTTAGTTACAAAATACAATATGGATTACGACGCAGCAGAATATCGTGACATGCTGATTATTTATGGTGAGTTCGGCCAGAACGCTCGCCGTGCCGCGCGAGAGTGCAATACTCGTTTTCCGAAACGCAGACCGATCGTGCATAGTGTCATTCTGCGATTATTGCATCGCGCGGGACAAAGGGGCCGTCTAGTGCCGGATAGACACTTAAACGTTGTCGTGGAACGTCGTGTTCGTACGGTGCGTACCGAGGAGGCGATCATACGTACAATAAACGACGCTCCAGAAATGAGCGTACGCGAAATAAGTCGCGATCTCGCGAAGTACCGTTCACCGTGTGCTGCGTGATAATAGATTGCATGCGTATCATTATATGCAAGTGCAGCATTTACAACCGGGTGACTACGATGCAAGACTGCGCTTCTGCACATGGCTGTTAAATGAAGAAAACAACCGACCCAGTTTCGCGAGTGACATACTCTTCACAGATGAATCGCACTTCACGCGCGATGGCGTATTCAACATGCGAAACACGCATCTCTGGGCGAATGAAAATCTAAGAGCGTATCACATAAGAAATTTCCAGCATCGATTCAGCGTGAATTTGTGGGCTGGTGTGCTAAACGATGCAATCGTAAGAACACTTTCATCAGTTGAGCAAAGTTGAGCACAGTTGAGCACAGTTGAGCAAAGTTTCGCGAATTTAGCTTTTCACTTTTTCAGATCGGCCCATTCGAAATGCCCGCGCGACTGACAGGTCAGTTGTATGCAGAATGTTTACAAAATGACTTGTCTGGATTGTTAGAAAATGTGCCGCTGGAACAACGTAGACATATGTTGTTCCAACATGACGGAGCACCGCCACATATGTCGATTCAGGCGCGCCGCATGTTAAACGCGAGTTTCGAAAGAAGATGGATTGGGCGTGGAGGTCCTGTGAGTTGGCCGGCGAGATCTCCAGACCTGACTCCGTTGGATTTCTTCTTATGAAGTACAATAAAACAATATGTTTATCGTGAACGCATCGACAGTCGCGAAGAATTGCAAAACAAGATTATGGAGGCATTCGCGATTGTTACCCCAAAAATGGTGAGCAACACGCAGCGGAGTATGTTGCGATGAGCCAGGCTCTGCATTGAATGCAACGAAGGACATTTTGAACATCTGTTATAAAAGGTACGAAACACTTTGATTCGATAAATACTTTTACTTAAAAAGATATTACTTATATCACTTTACTTATACTTTACTATAACAATGGTATTATTTTTTCAGTTTATTGGAGATGTTAAATCACGCACAAGAATGCTGAACAGACGTTGAAGAAATACTGTAGTCCGGGTTTCTACCAGGTGATGTCGGTTTCGACGTTTAAACGTCTATCCGGTCCGTTCAAATTGTCCTTCGTTGCCTTCAATGTACAGCCTCGCAACAAACTCCACTACGCGTTGCGCACCATTTCCGTAGTCACAATCGCGAATGCATCGATAATTTTGTTCTCTAATTCTTCGCGACTATCGATGTACGATAAACATATTGTTTTATTGTAATATTGTAATCTATAAGAAAAAATCCAACGGAATCAGGTCGGGAAATCTCGCCGGCCAACTCACAGGATCATCGCGCTCAATCCATTTTCTTTCGAAACTCACGTTTAACGCGAAGCGCGCCTGAATGGACATATCCAGCAGTGTTCCGTCATGCTGGAACAACATACACGTTGTTCACGTTGTTCCAGCGGCACATTTTCTAATAACCCTGCAAGTCGTTTTATAGAAACTGTGCATACGACTGACCTCTCAGTCGCGCGGGCATTTCGAATGGCCCACAGATTCACGCTGAATCGATGAAAATTTCTTATTTGATACGCTCTTGCATTTTCATCCGCCCAGAGATGCGTGTTTCGCATGTTGAATACGCCATCGCGCGTGAATTGCGATTCATCTGTGAAGAGTATATCACTCGCGAAACCGGGTCGGTTGTTTTCTTCATTTAACAGTCATGTGCAGAAGCGCAGTCTTGCATCGTAGTCACTCGGTTGTGGATGCTGCACTCGCATACGCGTATACACTGATACGCATGAAATCTATTATCACGCAGCACGCGGTGAACGGTACTTCGCGAGATCGCGACTTATTTCGCATATGCTCATTTCCGGAGCGTCGTTTATTGTACGTATGATCGTCTCCTCGTTGTGCACCGTACGAACACGACGTTCTACGACAAGTGTCTATCCGGCACCAAACGACCCGTTTTTCCCGTGCGATGCAACAATCGCATAAGAATGACATTATGCACGATCGGATTGTATCCCGGAAAACAAGCATTGTACTCTCGCGCGGCACGGCGAGCGTTCTGGCTGCACTCGCCGTGAAAAATCAGCATGTTGTTAAATGATGTAATGTATATGATCACGATGTGATAATGTAAATATTTACTAAAGTAAATTAATTATTTACATATTTAAATAATACTTGTAATTATTTATTAAAATTATAATTTGTATCGTTTTTGGTATGAATTATACCTTATCGATATTAGTGCAGCGCATTTCGCATCACTCGTATTGATTATCTATCAACGCGGGAGCGCGCCGCACTTCACGTATGTTTTGACAATTCTTCGTGTATCGCGATTTCGGGCAATATGGTAAGCGATCGATCCGTCTTTTCTCGTAGATCGTACTGCCGATGTTGCAGAAAGTCGAACAGTAACGCGTGAAAATCCCAGTGTACACGTACGCGGAAGTGTGTTTAACGAGTCATACGCGGATAAATGGCTCGAACGCGGAAAAGTGTAAACTGGTCAGCGAGGTCTTCGGATTTGAAATAGTGCTGAAATAGTGCTTACAGGAAGAGTATACAGTTCTTACAAGACATTGTGCAGTGAATAGAACAATGAAAAGAAACACGCAGTGAACAGTCGCGAAAAAGTAATATCGAATTGATCAGTGCGCGATACGCGGGGTCCCTTCGACCCGCCGTCACTGAACGCGGGAAAATCCAGCACACGGATTGGAAATCTTCAACCCTTCATAGCGCCGAAATTACGCCACCCTCGACATTTTGCCAGAGAAACTTTCGTCTCAGAATCACCTCAGGAATTTACCCTCAACCGTTGGTACGGTAGGTCTGGGACACCCTGTATATTACAGAGATCACTTTCTTCAGTAATCCACACAAGGTTTTAGCCTTCACTCGTTGTTAATTAATACATTATTAACAAAAAACGTTTAATAATTTTGCACTATCAAGTTATCGGTACGATCCTGCATAGGTGACGAGGTTCATGAATCAAACGACGCAGTAGCGTCGCGACGACAAGTATATAAAAAAACTAAGATTACGAGCAATGACAGTCACCCCACAGACGTCGCTACCAAGAAGCTTATCCGGAAATTTCATGCCAAATTCACGTCAAATAAACTTTTGATTAAAATATCTCAGAAACTAAAGCCATAATCAAAAATCTAACAGCACTTTTATAAGATAATATGGATGGAAGATTTCGATTGCGATCAATTCGAATAAGATTGGTGCAGTCAATACTGAGATATTGAAATCGTTATATTACAATTGTGAAGTTTCGTTCTTCTCCACTTTCATGAGGTTCAGATCACTCATGTAACGCAGCGGCAGGAAAGGTGTCCCTCGGCAACATTCACATAGCTACGTTATATGTATGGTACTGAAAATCGCGTAGCGCCGAACGTGCATATACACGAAGTGCATACGTACGTGTCACTGGAAGCGCTGAGGAGATCGAGGAGCGAAGGGAAAAGGTAATGGGGTGGCATTGCAACGCTGCATCCTTCGCGCAAGACACACGATCGAGAGAGAAAGCATTACAAGACGTGATACCAGCTAATGCTGTCCTAGTTGTCTCACTCTCGACACCTAAATTCAGAGAGTGTGAAGGAGATAGCTATATATCGGATAGGACACCGCGGTATCTCTCTATATGTGTTTCGCTCGCTCCAAAGCCATGTGTTGCGCTTTCCTTTCTTTTCCTTTAAGAAACGGCTAGCATTGAGCGGCATGCATTCAATCATATTATCATTATATTATTATAATTAATTCGATTATAATTCATTCGATTATATTTAATTCTAAATTTTTAATTCTTATTAAAATGCTAAATCTGTGTTAGCATAACAGCTGCTAGTCTCGGGGAAAGAAAACTAGTTGTAGTAGTCCCCAGGGTGGGTGGATACCAATCACCACGACACAGCGCGTCCTCAGGTTGCGGATAGAGGAACGGCCTCTTTGTTCCGATTAGAGATAGAGGTTAGCTGTGAGTAAATTGAATAAGCAGCCGCGGACTGCCGATTGGAAAAGGCCCTCCTGTTCGGGGGTTGGGCGTAGATTTGATAAGCTCACACCGTTAAAAGACTTTATCAAGAAACAACCAAAGCTCGTCATGGATTCTTCTGGGGTAAAATATTCCGGAGGTAAAATAGTCCCCCGTTCGGATCTCCGGGTGGGGACTACCTCGGGGAATTCGTGCCGAATAAAGTCGAAAAGCGGGAGAGATATCAAAGTGGGTACGTGGAACGTGCGAAGTTTATACAGAGCTGGGGCGTTTCAATCGATGGCCGGGGAGATCGAAAGGTACGGTGTAGAAATCGTCGCGCTTCAAGAAACAAGATAAGATGGGGAAGGTTCGATTAACGCGGGTTCGTATATGCTACACTATGGAGGGTCGGAGATCCATAGTTTTGGCGTCGGTTTCTTGATCAATAAAAAAATCTCGTCCGCGGTAAGAAATATTAAATTCATAAACGAAAGATTAGGAATGCTCGTTGTACAGGGTCGATAGTACAAAATCGCGATAATTAACGTGCACGCGCCGACGGTAGATAAAGATGACGAAATTAAAGACGGGTTCTACGAGGAACTCGAAAACCTCGTGGATCATCTGCCGACAGATTATATGAAAATATTCTTGGGCCATTTTAACGCGAAAATCGGTAAAGAGGTTATTTTTAGACCAACACAATTGGGCCCGAAAGTTTGCACGAGGAAAGCAACGATAACGGAATAAGGGTAATTAACTTTGCGACCGGCAAAGATCTTATTAAAAGCACGTATTTTAGACACAAAAATATCCATAAACAAACGTGGTTATCCCCGGATGGAAATACGCCTAATCAAATTGATCACGTCCTTGAGGATAAACGACGTTACACAAGCGTACTCGATGTTAGGTCCTATAGGGGGGCGGATTGCGACTCGGATCGCTTCCTTGTAGTTGCTAAGATTAGAGAGCGTCTGTCGACGAATAAAAATAACGGACAGGTGATTGAAAGTAAACGTCTAAACGTACAAAGTCTGACCGAGGGAGAAAACGGGATAGAATACGCGGGCGAAGTAACAAATAGATTCATAGCGTTAGAGGAAATAGACTATTTGGATGATAACGCGATTAACAAACAATAGGAAAACGTACGCGACATGATAGTAAAATCGGCAGAAGCCACGGTTGGTTTCCGTAAAAAGAACAAAAACAAACCGTGGTTTGACGAAGAATGCGTAAAAATGGCTAAAATACAAAACAAAGCGCGTATTACATGGCTGACTCAAAACTCGGTCGAAACTCGGGATCAGTTTCTTAATATTAGAAAAGCGGCTCATGATATGTTTAAAAATAAAAAGCGTCAATATTTAAAACGTAAAATTGAGGAAATAAGTGTAAATTGCCAAAGCAGCAACGTCCGTGGTATGTACATGGGAATAAATAACTTCAGAAAGGGATTCCAAGCTAGGACGGAAATGGTGAAAGATGAGAACGATAATTTAATTACAGACTCAACGGAAGTGTTAAACATCTGGAATTATTTTAATCAATTATTAAACGTTGAATTAGAAAATGATCAGGAAATAGAGAGGTTTGAGGTTCACACAGCGAAACCTATGATTGACGGACCGTCGAGTTTAGAAGTAAATAGCGCGATTAAGAGATTAAAAAATCACAAGCCCTGCCTGAAGAGTGGAAAGATTCAATTGTAATACTGATTTTCAAAAAAGGGGACAAAACAAACTGTAATAATTACACTAGTCAACACTGATTTTGTCACAAAAGGAATGACAGGTCATTCTTCAGGCAGGGCTTCTTTATTCCAAATTAAATTGATTAGTTTATGAATTTCGTCTCTTAGTCTACTTCCCCCCCCCCATTTAAGTAGTTCTGCCGGAATCAAGTCCATACCTGGTATTTTGTGATTTTTTAATCTCTTAATCGCGCTATTTACTTCTAAACTCGACGGTCCGTCAATCATAGGTTCCGCCATGCGAAACTCAAACCTCTCTATTCAAATTCAGAATAAAAAATGGCGAAGTAATACAAAATAGGGGCAAAAAATTAAACATTTTGTCGAAATTCTGTCATCTGTAAATTACGGCGTTGTATTATAAAATAATTATTTTGGATACTGAATTCAGAATCAGCGATGCCAGAAATCTCCAAAAGAACAGTTTTGTTCACATTTTCATCTTTTGGTATTGCTTGGTGTCAAACGCGAGAACACAATTGGCGCGCGCCCAGTCAAAAAACCTGTGCTACACGACTTCACAGTATTGTCACATGATTTTTTCTTCATAACATTAAAGTTTAAGGTTCAAGCTTAAGAGCCCACATAGAGTATTCTATCACGTCCCGTTCCTTTGTGACAGAGGTTCAAAAAGTGCTAAAAACAGGTTTTTTTTAACTATTTGACCTCATTTTTCTCAAAAACTTGACGTGATGGAACATTTTGGGTTTCAGATTCGTAATCTACGGGAAAAATCCTATCGAAATGAACTGTCATTCCTTTTGAGACATAAAGAAGGTCGAAAATTGTTGACCAGTGTTATCGGGGCATTTCACTCTTACCAACATGCTATAAAGTTTTGTCGAATATTCTATTGATGAGGTTGGTACCTTATGCAGAGGAGATAATTGGGGACCACCAATGCGGTTTTAAGAGAAATAGATCGACAACAGATCAAATCTTTACTATTCGGCAAATTTTGGAGAAGAAATGGGAATTTGATCAACCGGTGCATCAACTTTATATTGACTTCAAAAAAGCGTATGATTCGATAAAATGGAAGAAAATGTTTGCAATTTTGATTCGGTTAGGAATACCTAAAAAATTGGTGAACTTGGTTCACGTTTTTTTAAAAGATACTAGGGGTAGAGTAAAGATAGGCAATCAAATTTCGGAAAGTTTTAACATTTATAGCGGATTGAAGCAGGGCGATGCGTTGTCACCTCTCTTGTTCAATTTAGTATTGGAATATGCTATTAAAGAGATGAAGAAGAGAGAGGTTGGTCTGCAGTTGAACGGTATAACACAACTGTTAACATACGCAGACGATATTGCTTTACTAGAGGATAATAAAGAAACATTAATCAATAATACTGTAACATTACTAGATAAAACGAAAAAACTTGGGTTGCAAATAAGCGTGGAAAAAACCAAGTATATGGTCACGGATAGAGCCCAGAATAATCAAACAAAAGAGAACTTGGTCGTGCGTGATAAAATTATGAGCGGGTCAACAATTTCAAGTATTTAGGATCAATTGTAAATAAAACTAATGAAATAAGAGAAGAGCTTAAGAAAAGAATTAATTTGGGGAATGCATGCTTTTATTCGGTTAGTAAACTATTCGGTTCACGGTTAGTGTCCAGGCGTCTAAAAATTACAATTTACAGGACGATTATTTTACCGGCAGTCTTTTATGGCAGCGAAGCGTGGTCACTTACGTTACAAGACGAGAAAAAATTCAGGGTATTCGAAAATAAAGTACTTCGTAAAATCTTCGGTGCTAAACGCGATGAGGTAACGGGCGAATGGAGAAAATTACACAATTTAGAATTACATCAACTATACAATAGTCCGGATATTGTTAACATCATAAAATCGCGTCATTTAAGATGGGCGGGTCACGTGGCGCGTATGGAAGAGATTCGAACCGCGTATAAAATACTAATTGTAAACCTAAGGGGAAGAGACCATTGGGTAGACCAAGACAAAGGTGGGAGGATAATGTTAAAATGAATCTTAACGAAATGGGGTACGAGGGTCGCGAATGGAGGGAGTATGCTCAAGAACGGGAACAGTGGTGGGATTTGGTCTTTGCGGCAATGAACTTTCGAGTTCCTACCTCCGTTCAATAATAATATAATAATAATAATAAAAATACTAAATTATACTATACACAGCCAAAATGCACGCTCCTCCTGATTACTTATTGATTTATTTATGACTGCGTAATAATTTTTCTATCATACGCTGTAAAATATTTTTGTGTAAAATTACAACTATTATTGCGGGTAATTTTGAGTCTTATTATAATAGTTGGCAGCCGATATTGAAAATTCTTTGAAAAAGTACTGAATTCGTGATACTATGCTCAAAACTAAATAATAAAATTATATTTAATAATAAATGTTGTGACGTGACGTTTCGGGACGTCCGTCACAAGGTGCGTGACGGGACTGAGGAAACACAAATATTCCGCCGAGATCGTTCCTTCCGCTTGAGGGGGAGCGATACCTTACCGAGTAAAAGGTGAGCGGTGTGCGTTAATTATTTGAGAAGTTTTCGCAGAGTGTGAACCACGATTACGGAAAATCGTATCAAGGAACATCTCGGAAGACACCGGAGGAGCAGGAGAGCCTTGAGAGTCGCGGGAACCTGGGAGGTTCTGAGCCGTAGAAGACCGATGCCATCGACCGTCCGAGTCAGTGCATTATATCGAGCCGTAAGGAACGGGGCCGCAGGTGCCGATCAGCAGCGGTGAAATCCCGAGCCGACAGACAAGAAGGAGGAACGCGAATCCTACAGCCTAGGAGTGGGTGAGCTATCCTCCCGTCACGACCTCAGGTCCCCTCGTCTGGGCCTGGCCAGCCCGGTGAGGAAAAGCAGGAAACGGAGGGAGTCGACACGGCCAGCATATCCAACCTCGATCAAAAGGAGCGCCTGAAGAACGGCAACCCGTCCTACCGATGATAGCAGCGAAGGGGGCTGCGATGGCTCGGTGGTGGATCGATGCGCGGATCGATGCGCGAACAGGGAAGGACCTCGCAGCGCACCCCGCGACTCATTACTGTGAGCTTGGCTGCCGAAAGGGAACGATCTTGACGAGAGGGCCCAGCAACCGGACGAGAAGGAATCCGAGAACGAGAGTCATACATGTAAGGTCCACACTCTGCGATTTACTAACTCCGGTACACCGGCTAAGACGGCGCCTCGTGATCCGGTTATTTAAGAGTTAATTTATTGTAATGGTCCCGTGTAAGTACCGAGGACAGAGAACGAGAGGCGAGGCCCGTCCGCTCCGGTGTCGCGTATTGGGGGAGAAACTCCCGCTCAAGAAGCCAGCTCCAGTCAGGCGCAACGTATCGTAATTGTATTGTTGGTACTCGCGTTGATTTGTCGTATAGTCGCGTTCCTCGAATGTAGTCGCGTAATGGTATGTCTTCGAATACCGCGTCGCGTTGGTTGCGTTTCGTTTCGTTGCATTTTCGTTTATTCCGAGTAGTCTGACGTGGAAGACTGCTCGAGACATTGCGTACGGTAACGTCTCGGGAGGGAGATTTCGGGACTGAGGCGAGGTCGCGAAGCGGAGAAGAATTTCGGGACCGCGATGGCGGACGTCTCCTAGACCGTTTTCGCGGAGACTCGCAAGAATCACCGATGGAAGTCCCGAGTGTTGTACCGTGAGAGTTCGAATGTACTGGTGTATACGCTTAGCTAATGGAGCCCGAGATGCGGAGAAACGACGATTGCAATTGGCGATCGAGGAAGCTTAATCGTATGTTCTACTCGCGTTAATGGTCGTATCGTCGCGTTAAGTTTGCGTTATCGTTTGGTGCCTACGTTGTGGCTGGTGTCTTCGCAGTGGCGAACCGCTGTATCTCCCGGATTATACATCCGGACGTAGTTTACAATACACTATTTTACATATATAAGTTGGTGCTTGTTACTGATTCCCTTCCAGTGGCCTTATAATATATTGGAACCCACCCTTTACCGTTGACTAGTCGAGTTTAGAGGAGTATCGCGAGTATTTCGTGAGTGGCGCAAGTGATTGCGCCTGGCGCCCAGATACGTATATCGCCCTCGGTATCGGCGAACGCGATCCCGAGATTCAGACAGTTGAATGACTAGAAGGAGAAATTACCGAGCGGAGTTCCGAGAGGTGAGAGCGGAGTTCCGAGAGTGGTCGAGTGCTTAGCTTTCGTATTTCGTGAATGCTCAGATTTGCGACGCCGCACCTACGCGTACGGCGGACTGTAGGCCAGCAGAGCTGCGGAGTCTGTCGCAATGCTTATCCTGATTATTATTATTATTGAATGGCGTTAGGAACTCGAAAGTTCATTGCCGCAAAGATCAAATCCCGCCACTGTTCCCGTTCTTGAGCATACTCCCTCCATTCGCGACCCTCGTACCCCATTTCGTTAAGATTCATTTTAACATTATCCTCCCACCTTTGTCTTGGTCTACCCAATGGTCTCTTCCCCTTAGGTTTACAATTAGTATTTTATACGCGGTTCGAATCTCTTCCATACGCGCCACGTGACCCGCCCATCTTAAACGACGCGATTTTATGATGTTAACAATATCCGGACTATTGTATAGTTGATGTAATTCTAAATTGTGTAATTTTCTCCATTCGCCCGTTACCTCATCGCGTTTAGCACCGAAGATTTTACGAAGTACTTTATTTTCGAATACCCTGAATTTTTTCTCGTCTTGTAACGTAAGTGACCACGCTTCGCTGCCATAAAAGACTGCCGGTAAAATAATCGTCCTGTAAATTGTAATTTTTAGACGCCTGGACACTAACCGTGAACCGAATAGTTTACTAACCGAATAAAAGCATGCATTCCCCGAATTAATTCTTTTCTCAAGCTCTTCTCTTATTTCATTAGTTTTATTTACAATTGATCCTAAATACTTGAAATTGTTGACCCGCTTATAATTTTATTACGAACGACCAAGTTCTCTTTTGTTATCCTGATTATTTATTGATTTATTTATGATTGCGTACTATTTTATACATTCAAAATTTAAATTTACAACATAATATTCTTATAATATTTATTTTAATTTTCACGATATTTGCTAATAAGTTTTTATTGTAACTATAATTTCCTTTATTTTTGAACATAGTTTCGTGACTTCAGTACTTTTTTAAAGTATTTTCAATATCGGCTGCTAGTGTGATAGCTGTAGAACATTCGATACTCGAATAGAAAAAGTGCGAGTGAGACATAAGACACTGCGCTGCGTCTGAATTCTGTAACTTTTATCAACAATGTCATTATTGTTATGTTATCATTGCGCATAATATATGGTTCAAAAAGCTGCAATATAATGATAACGACACTCTCGTCAACAGATACAGAATAGGCTTACTGGCCGGACACCGCTAGCCAGCCGGCTATTCGGACGAGTGAGACGCCTCTGTAGGCGCTTCTACTCACAAAAGAAGTGAAAGTTTTATTGATCCTGAAAAGGGCCAATCGTGGGGCAAGCGCAGAAGTATTTGTTAATAATCAGTCCAATATCCAGACCGGTCAATAAATTGATTAAGTCGATTTGATATCGAGTCAATTAAGTTTGCGAGGAAGTCTAGTTGGAACCGAAGTTCTTCTGTCACGTCCCGGTAAAAATCGAACTTTCTCTTTTCTGTCAACGGTCCGAACGACGCGCACAAGACGCACCTCGGAACCGCCATTTTGTCGGTACTCCTACTTCCACGAGGGACGTCCCACTCTCCAACCCACTCTCACGAGAGAGGGGACCCCCACTACCGAACCGCCGCAGCACCGAGCCGCCGAAAACAAAGGACCTCAGTGCAGGACCGGAAAAGTTCAGTTCGACTCGCGACTCCGAACCAAGAGGTTCACTCGACACTCAAGGGCCACGGTTAGCCTTTTTCTATTTCAATCTCTAATTCGAACTTAGAACTTTTCCATTCCTTCGTATTTCGACTTAGAATATTTTCCAATCTTCGTATCTCGACTTAGAATATTTTTCAATCCTCGTATTTCAGAGTTATCTTAGATTTAAACGTTAGCATTAATAACCGTAATAGTTAACTTAAATTTTGTAAGAACAATTGTATTTCCACCAATTCATTTTATTAGAATATATGTATTTTGTGTGCTTGAATTTACGATTTATTTTTATTTTTAACCACCAAGCCGATTTGATCATAATTCAGCGACTATAAATTTTTACGCAGCTTACCTCAGTTTCGGTCATTGTGTGTGTGTGTGTGTGTGTGTGTGTGTGTGTGTGTGTGTGTGTGTGCAACCAATTAACGAGCCTACAGTGCGGACAACGCACGTTGGTCTCCATTCCGCTGAGCTGACAGTCTTACAGTGCGGACAACGCACGGGGCGGTCACTCGGTAACGCACCCCTTTCCGCACCACTCTCGCCACATGGTACACTCTAACTGAGGCGCGCACGTTTAACAGTAACTTTTGCATAAATGACGAAGTTCTAATGCCGAAAACGAGACGAGGAGGAAAGAAACACCGTGCAAGACGTTTAGCTCGTATATTTTCTAACTTAGAATCAGTGAACACCGTCGTCTCGCAGTATTACGGCATCGAGCCTCACTACGTTGATCCAGAATACGAGGCACTTTTCCGACCGCGCGACCGTGACACTAACAGAAATAACAATAATTCGATCATAACGCGACTCACGAAACCGAGAGTGACCAGCAACTCTGTTGTATCACACCGAGTGATTCTAATCACGAACGGAAGCAACGAAGCCACGTGGGCAACGAGACTGGTCCCCATTTCATGCAATCTGCGGTACCCTCTGTGCCAGGATATTCCCGAGGGGGACCCTCGCCGAATTCATTACGATAGGCTGGCACAAGAGATCAAGGTACAGCGCTGGATCAAGAGTAACCAAGAACCCCTCAGTAAGTGAAATTATCATACTATTACCAATCAACTTACATCGGCCTGCCTAATGATAAATTAATGAAGTTATTGACTCACTCGAAGTAAAATTCAGAATATTACTACAGCTTTCTAATGATAAGTTAATGAAGGTGATTAACTCATTCAAAGTAAAGGTCAGAACAGTATTGCAGTCGTCCATTACTGAGCTAATGAGGTTGATTCATTATAATACAACCCGATGGCACTTTGCGTGATCACGCGCGGATACAAAGACGTCGAAACACAAGCCGCGTTATGCGAACAATGCAAATCCTCACGAATCGAACCCATCTATCATAACGCGTACGCGAAAACGGAGACTCATAAATTGAACATCGGGCCCCGTGTGATCGATGTAATCTGTATCTATTGTTCCGCATCATTAACGACCTACCGACCGGCCCATAGATGCACGCGTTGTTATAACGAAATCATCGGTTTAATTAGGGGGAAGTAAATTCAAATAAATTCGCCATCGGCCACCCCTTTATTGAACCGAAATTTTTCACAAAGAGCGACCCTGCCACCCTTCCGCGGGAACTGCACTCCTGGTGAAATCACTCTGATCACGAGTATCCCCGGGTAAAATCCTCGGATTCGGTAACCCGAAACAGTGATCTAGTCCCGTGCTACACGTCCGAGTCCTGCATTCCAAAATTTGCAGCCGCGATTAGCCGGGACGTAACAACAGACTACAGAAGGACGAGATATGGTGGAAGGGACCACCTTGGTTAGCTACTGAAGACTATACAAGGGAAGAAAAACTAGAACTAAGTTTGACGCGAGAAGATTGGCAAATAGTCGAGGCCGAGCAGTTGAGGGAGTCGAGGGCATGCCTGAGCACGAACGGGACACAGATATGCGATCAGCTTCTGAGCGATCATTCTTCATTAGGAAAGGTCAAGCGTATCCTGGCGTGGATTTGTCGCTAGTCTAGAAAGGACGGCCGGACCCTTGTCTATCCGAGAGCTAACCTACGCTCATCAACTGTTAATCCTTAGCGTACAGCAATTATATTTCGCTAAGGAGATTTCGAGCATGATAACAGACAAGTGGATCAAGCCATCAAATAAGATATTGACACTCAGTCCATTCATCGATAAAGAAGACGTTATCAGGGTGGGTGGCAGACTTCAGTGCGCTTCAATTGGTTTTCACACGAAACACCCTATTCTTTTGCCGGCAAGCGGCAGATTTACTCAGCTGTTATTCGAACGCGAGCATCGTCGACACTGTATGCTGGACCTCAAGCATTGTTATACGCGATACGGGAGCGATATTGGCCGCTCAGAGGCAGAGATGCAGCAAGAAGACAGTGCATAGATGCATCTCCTGTTTTCGGAACAAACCAAGGACACTGTCGCACTGGGACAATTACCAGCGGATCAGGTGACTCCGAGGCGCCCATTTTTCGTGACGGGCATAGACTTCGCTGGGCCGATAACGACATTAGTCAACAAAGGTCGAGGAAGGAAAACTAATAAGTCGTACATATCACTATTCATCTGTTTTGCGACAAAGGCCATACACTTGGAAGTCGTAAGCGATCTGAGTTCAGCATCATTCATCGTAGCGCTTAAAAGATTCGTGGGTCGAAGAGGATGCTTACAGCGAGTTTTTTGTGACAACGCAACCAACTTTATTGGAGCGAGACGAGAGCTTCGTGAGTTATACGAGTTGTTAAAGAATAGAGCGCAGGAAGTCAATGACGAGTTTTACATTCCGAACCAAATCGAGTGGAAATTCATTCCGCCCTCCGCGACTCATATGGGAGGATTGTGGGAGGCCGGAGTAAAATCGTGCAAGTTTCATCTCAGGCGGGTTATCGGTGAGAGTCTCTTAACGTTTGAGGAACTGACAACGGTTCTCGCGCAGGTCGAGGCATGTTTAAATTCGCGTCCCGTTTGCCATCTGCCGACTACTCCATTAGATTTTCAGCCATTGTGGCCGGGTCATTTTCTTATTGGAGAACCGTTATCAACGGTGCCGGACTTGGACGTGACGTTCGCATTAATCAACTTGACTGTTGGCAGATGGTTCAAAGAATCACTCAAGATTTTTGGCGTCGTTGAAGTCGCGAGTATGTAACTTCGTTACAAGGGAAAACGAAATGGTCTTCCGAAGGAACAAATCTAGCCGCCGATGACATAGTATTAATTTAAGAACAAGGTGCACCTCCATTAAGATGGAAATTAGGACGGGTGATAGAAGTGTATCCTGGTATCGATAGGAAGGTGCGGGTTGTAACTTTGAAAACTGCGAATGGAGTTGGTAAAAGACCAGTAACGAAATTGTGTAAGTTCCCCATCTCAGATTAAATTGTTATTAATTGGTGGGTGGAATGTATAGACTCTGTTTTGCTGAGAGTTTTAAATTCCGACGTCCTCCAGAGAGCCAAGTACGACAACAACATAATCGCGACAATATACATAGAGTAGGACGATTCGACAGTCAGTCGGAGACGAGCGCTTGCCGAGAACAGAAAAAAATACGTCGGAAATATGCTCTAGTTCTCCCAATATATTTTCGATGAAGCTGTAAATTGACGAGAAATAACGGAGAAGAAAGTGTTTATACTTCCATGTGATACGCCAAGAGATACGTAATGAGAGAGCAGGTTTTACAAGTAATTTAAAAAATGTAACACGTTTCTTACGTAATGTTTCCATAGAATAAGATTTTGGCATAAGAGTTTAGAAAAAATACAATTTTGCAGTAAATTGTTTAAACAATTTTGTTTAAACAAACTGATTTTGCAAATCTAACTTGATATTCATAATCAGCAATGTCAAAAACACAAAATAGTATGAATTCTACCGGATTGAAGTTCCAGAAGCGAGTAATAATAGAAAAACTGATTATGTTTGAAATTTTTGGCGGCCATCTTGGATCTGCCATCTTTGAAGTTACAATTACGTTGAAACATGATCTACGGTAATGAGCTCAACAATTGGTAACGTTTCAAGTGTCAGAAACCTCGATATTTCGAACTTAATTAGATTATTTACAATAAATCAGTATTTTTCGAAAATTTCTTCATATAAACGTCATTTTAGGACAATCACGCGATTTTTCGAAAAACAAAAATTTGTCATTAAAGTCCAACTATTTTATGCACCGATAGTTGAATTTAGAAGTGGAATCCAACTCTTTTTCTGTACAACAAAAAACATTTAGAAAAAGTCTTCAATTTTTTTGTGTTTTTTATTTTTAATACGCCATATTTTTTTTCTGAGGCACGGAGGCTCAATTTTGATCTCGGAATTCGAAAGAGCACACCCAAAAGTAGTAAGAATCATTGTTTTCGTAAAACTATGCTTCGTTATGATTTCCGAGACTGAGGCTGGAAAATGAGCAAAGAATTCGAGCTTGTTGGGCGTTAATGGGTTAAATTCAGAGAATTAAAATGAAACAATCTGAACATTAATTGTAGAAATTAACTTTTCAGTTGCTGCCAAGAACAATTCTAAGGAGAAAGTATGCAACAACTTAATGTACCTATGTAAAAATTTTAGATTCTAAAGCGTGTCATACATTATACCTTATTGAGGTTTATTTAACAAGGAAACATTGCGAACCTGACAATTCTGATTTTGATGAAACTTTACATACATGTAGAGGGAGTGAATACATGAATTTAGAAATACATGAATACATGAATTTAGAAATTTTCAGTTGGTGCCAAAAAAACAGTTTTAAAGAGTGAAACCACCCTTCAAATGTAGGCCGTTTTTGTACTTTTCTCGACATATCTCGAAAAGTATTGGAAATATCGAAAAATGTTTTATACAAAAATTTCATGGTACAAATGTCTCTATTTAATGACATCAATAAAAATTTTTAAAAATAATTTTTTAAAACAATTTTTTCAAAAATGTATGTAAACAATTATTTTTCAAAAATTTTATTAACTTCATTAAGTACGAGCGTTTTTACCATAAAACTTGTGTATAAAACATTTTTTGATATTTCGAATACTTTTCGAGATATATCGAGAAAAGTAAAAAGGTGGCCTACATTTCAAGAGTGATTTCACCCCTTCGAACCGTTTTTTGGCCGCAACTGAAAATTTCTAAATTCATGTTAACCCCCTCTACATGTATGTAAAGTTTCATCAAAATCAGAATTTTCGAGTTCGCGATGTTCCCTTGTAAGTGAAGTTCGATCCTAATTATGCCCTCTGTCTCGTCCGGATGGATAACTATGGATAACTATGTAGTCGTGCTCCTGCACGCACTTCGACAACAGGTTTAAAATCACCGCTAAAGCGAAACACCTCTCAGCGCGCCTGCGAGTCGCTCGCGGCGCGCGTGCGCATCGCCTCTTCATGAGTACAAAGCCAACAGGCTAATCGCCCGCGCTGTGGGAGGGAAGAAAAAATAAAGCGAGGGAGTCCATTCGGACGAGACAGAAGGCATAATTAGGAAACTTAATTTTTTTGCATAAAAAAATACGAGTTCTAGAACTCAACTTTTTTATTTTTCCACTAATAAACATGAAATTTTTCTATTGGAGAGGTTTTATTTATAAGAAAACGTGTAATAATGCATTTTGGTTCCTACATGTTAGAAAAAATCGAAAATATATTTTAACTATGCATGAGTAGCGAACTTGCAAGCTGCAGTGACGCCGCACGCGGACCATGTTGCGCGTATTATCATTAGCGAATACGAATTCGCTGTGTGCATTAGTTGCGTGATGGTCAAGTTATTAAACGGTGGAATATTAGAAAAGGCGAAAAAACTTAAACCAAGATATAGAGTAATTGAAAGTCAATACGCAATAAAGTTATAGGTGGCCAATAAAGACATTCATCACGGTGGAATTTACTATGGCATAATAATATGTTTTTCAGATGCATATTTTAA
Organism: Ooceraea biroi; assembly: GCF_003672135.1. Lineage (NCBI taxonomy): Eukaryota > Metazoa > Arthropoda > Insecta > Hymenoptera > Formicidae > Ooceraea > Ooceraea biroi. The sequence continues at coordinate 11,350,059 of NC_039517.1, read as the reverse complement.
TCGCGACACTGGCAATATCTGATGGTCGAATATATTTAAAAAAATTTTTTTATATCCGACCATCAGATATTGCGCCAATGTCGCGATTAAAATATGCATCTGAAATTTAGAACCCCTGGCAAAGAAAAGATTTCTTGTTAATATGTTTTTTGTTTAGTCCGTACAAACTTAAAACTGTGTAGACTTCGCAAACTCTTTTTTCTAATACGTTATTGTGTATTGAATTTCAATTACTCTATATCTTGGTTTAACTTTTTCTCCTTTTCGAATATTTCACCGTTTAATAACTTGACCATCATGCAACTAATGCACACAGTGAGTTCGTATTCGCTAATAATAATACGCGCAACATGGTCCGCGTGCGGCGCCACTACAGATTGCAAGTTCGCTACTCATGCATAGTTAAAATATATTTTCGATTTTTTCTAACATGTAGGAACAAAAATGCATTATTACACGTTTTCTTATAAATAAAACCTCTCCAATAGAAAAATTTCATGTTTATTAGTGGAAAAATAAAAAAGGTGAGTTCTAGAACTCGTATTTTTTTATGCAAAAAAATTAAGTTTTATGTCAGTAGATAGCTTTCGAAATTCTGTACATTTTGTATATTTACAAAATTGCGCTATCATGCTTTGTTCAGAAGTTATAGCCGAAAAACGAAAATTTCATCGATTTTCGAGGGTTGATTTCACCCCTTAAACATGTTTCGTTGCCAATAAAAAAAACACGGATCGAATATTTTGACCTCCTTTACAAACCCACCAAGTTTCATTAAAATCGGAGAGGGACACCTGGGATACCCTCCTTGTTAGATAAGTTCGTTCAATCTAACAATTATGCCCGAAGTCTCGTACGGATGGATAACTATGTAGCTGTTGAAAGCGGGATTGTCCCGATTGCGCACATTAATCATCGGACACGAAGAAATTTTTCGATCGGACGCAGTTTCGATCGAACACAGTTTCGATCAGACACATTTCCGATCGGACACAGTTCCGATCGGACAGTTTCCATCGGACACATTCTCCATCAGACACAGTTTTGATTGGACACATTTATTAACAAAATATGTTTAATGATTAGTAAATGATTCCGCATGCCTTCGACGGGATCCGTGACTTGGACATTCCACGCCAATCGGGGTCCACCTCGGGCGGGGTAGCCCCCCTGAAGTTTATTTATATTTTTTTCGGCGGGAGTGCAGGTGTAGGGGCTTCGCCGAAGGCCACCTGCATTACCCGCCTCACGCGAACACTGTCGAATTATCAGTACGATTCCACATGGGTTCAAGGAGGTCTATGTTTTTAGCTTTTCACGTCGTTGAACCAATGCAAAATCGTACCAATTACTCGACAGTGTTAGCGTGGGGCGGGTAATGCAGCTGGTGGGTGTGTCCGATAGAATCTGTGTCCGATCGGAACTCTGTCCGGTGGAAACTGTATGGGTCCGATAGAATCTGTGTCCGACGGAAACTGTGTCCGATAGAATCTGTGTCCGATGGAAACTGTGTCCGATAGAATCTGTGTCCGATGGAAACTGTATGTGTCCGATAGAATTTGTGTCCGATCAGAAATGTGTCCGATCGAAAATGTGTCCGATTAAAACTGTGTCCGATCGAAAATGTGTCCGATCGGAACTGTGTCCGATCGGAACTGTGTCCGATCGGAAAATATCTTCGTGTCCGATGAGTAATGTGCGCAATCGGGACTCACTCTTGAAAGCTCAGCGATTAGCCGGGGAGAGGAATACCCAAGAACCAATACAGCAAATAAGAGACAGGCAAACAGGAAAAATGTAATATAACCAAAGTCTTTGGTAATACAGCAGTCGCTCCAGCGACCAAAGGAACGCTCACAATCGCAAGACGGCTGCGTAACATAGACATGTCAAAAACAAAAGAGAGATCACTTTAACGGAACAGAAGTATAAATTAAAAGTAAGAGAAATCGAATGTACTGGGGCGACTACTCGCACCCGCTTCGTATACGCTTTCTAGGAGTACGCAAAAACAAAATACAAAACGCCATAGAACCTACGTAAAGTAAAACCTACGATAAGAGGACCGCATTACTAAAATCCTCGGGATCGACAAGCAGTCTATTTTAGAATCTCACGAAACCTCGGGACCTATCTGTCCAGCCCGCCGCGCGCTTAATAACCTTCAGGGGAACGCCTCTCTGAGCCGCTCGCGAGGTCAAGACGTGGCGAGTGCTGTGAGCGGAAAATAATGACACGTCTATGCCACAATCCCCTTTAGCCCCTGCCATATCCAGCGACTCATTGTTTGCGCCGTAATCGACTTGTAAGGCCGCGAGAGAGAAAGAAAGACAGAGTCACAGGTTGCTGGACGCAGCTCCCTAGTCTTAGCCAGATAGAATTCAAGCAGACGGTAGATGCAGAGATTCTCCTGGTCCCCGAATCGCGAAAAACAAACGAAAGGTTGCGGACGCCCCGGGACGTTTTCGTCTGGTCCGGGAAACAAATAATCAATTTCTCCGCGAAAGAAACATGCGAAATCTTAAGAGAGGCAAGAGTCTGAGCCCGCTGACCCGTGCCAAGGGCTAACAGAAGCACAAGCTTCATGGTTAGGACCTTCAGCGAACACGCCTTGTACGGGTAAATGGCGGCAAGCTTCTCAATCATTGGAGCCGGGTCCCACACAAAATCGTACCGCGGACGCAGGGGCTTGAGAGCCGCTACTCTCTTGCAGAATCATCTGATCGGATGCTCACCGATAGCGTCCTGGGAAATGAGCGACACGGCAGATCTCAATGTATTAAGGCTCGAGTAAGAGGAGATCCTAGGCAAGCTCTGAGCCAAAAACTCCAGAACCGCCGAATTCCATCTGTTATTTGTCACAAGCGAGTTTGTGTGGCGGAAGATTTAGAGTCAATTTACTCTCGATCAATTTAAAGGCAGATGTGACTCACAGTAAACCTACCCAAGTGATACACTCCAATTTTATTATATTATTATCGAGGGATGATTAATTGCAGTATCGATTGCTTCATCCTATTTATATGATCTTCGCGGGGGGCTGATACCCCCTCCGCGCCCCCCCCCTCCGCGACGCGCGACTCGCGGGTGTCTGCGATTCGTCCGCGGAACGGTGCTGGTCCACATAACGCCAGAATCGTCACAAATTTTTTAAATCAGCAATTTCCCGGACGTTACACAGTGTGATATTTTAGCAATCTAGGAGGACAAAATTATTGCACTAAAAGTATATCAGTTTTTGTTGGTTTTATGAAGCTATTACAAATAAAATATATAATTGAGAACATATTTTCCATTAATGTAACAATATTGAAAGACACAAAGTATAAATATTTAAACTGATGACAGTAAGTTGGCATTTTATGTAAAACAACTATTTTATTTTTATAAAAGAAAAGAGAGAATTATTTATTAGAGAAATAGTCGAACATATCCATTTTATTCGGAATCAGTACTGTTTAAGTGATCTTCTGATATATCCATATCATGTGAAGATTCTTCCAGTAAATCTAAAACTTCTGGAATGATTTATCCGCGTTTAGTTTTTGGAGGAACACGTAAACTCGCAATAAAAGGATCTGAGGTAATAAGTAATCTATTAAATAAGTCGGTATTTGTGTCAGTTCTTGATGTTTTTCTAGTAAATAATTCTCTGTATTTCCTACTATGTTTGTTTCTCGCCTCTTGTGCTTCTTCAGAAAAGTTCCCAATTGGAAGAATACAAGTGGCCACAATATCCCTACCATGACATAGTATTTTATGTACACTTACGGGCATTGGGTACCAAGAATACTCTCTAAGGTACAATTCTCGTGTCTGTCTTGTGTACTCATCAAACTTATCTAAATTTATCTGAAAACTAGAGTTTACGCATTCTAATATGACACGAAATCGCTTGATTAGCTCTACATTAATCCCAGTTATTTCAGCAGATTTTAAGCATTTCTAAAAAATTTGCGAGCTGTATTGCCATCATTAGTGTTGCCCGTTTGCTGTTTAGGCATATCTATCAACAGACCGAATTCTGTCTTAAATTTATCTTGGATATACTTCTTTTTTTGAGCAACTTTGTTTTTATTTTCTGTGCCTCGAGCTTGCCATGATTTTATATCCAGCCTATATGAAATATGTAATATACATTCAAAAAAACGTATCCATGAATGCAGCGGTGACAATCCAAATGAAAGAAAATGTTTGTCTACGATTTTTTTAAAATAATGTTTAAATTGTTCATTTCACTTGGTTTTGCTCCACACAAGTAACATTTTTGTGTTGACGTACATGATGACACGGCATTACACACTTTACCATCTATCATACAGAAGATCAATGTAGGCTTTACAAGCAATTCCTTGTCATTCACAAGTATTTTTGTAGGCGAAAGTATTGCAACTTGATCCTCAATTTTCTTAACTTCTGTAGTTATTACATCTACTGATTCTTTGGCAAAAAGGAATTTGATGGGACGACAGTGTTTTGTCGAAGATGGTGCAGGATTTTGCCAAATAATTTCTTTACGATTATTAATAGAAGCATAAATTTGTAACGTAACCATAGAAATACTGAACAAACTTTCGTCTGTATGATGTTCTTCACAAAACTTTTGTCGATACCTACTTTGTTCTGCACCATCACAGCCCCACTTTATAATTATATTTATATCACTATTTTCGGACAAATGTAAAATATTTAGGACTTCTTCTTGAACTTTACATATTCATACTACAGTGTGATCAATGAGTGACTGAAGTTTTACTTCAGCTGAAATTTCCGTAAGAGTAATTCCAGAAGGATAACATAACTGTTTAGCTTCTTTCACCTTGTAATAAGGTGGATACAACTTACTGTTAATGTTTTTAACTTGTTGGCGTATAACGTTATATTGATGTGTAGAAAGGTCAGCATCAACTATTATAGCGAGCGCTTGATCTGCAGATAATTCTGCTGGTTTTTGAAAAAAATACTTACGGGCATTCTTAATAATAGTACCTCTTTTTGGAGAAGCAACACAGAGCTCCTTAACAATAGAAGCAGAATCCTTTTTTCCTGCCTCCCGTAAATTCATTTCAGTAGCTATCGATAATTCTTCTTGGCTTACTGTTTCTACCAGGTTTTTGATTTTTCGTTTCTTCACTTTTAAGCTGCAGTCTTCAAAAGCCTTTTGAGGCCTACCAGGTCTTTTTCTAGCAACACATTGCGAAGTACTCGGTAGAACGTGAAGCACAGTATCAGAAAACGTAAGATTTCCTTGAAGCCACGAAGAATTAGCACTCAGGAATCGTCCTCGATGTCTGCTTGATTTAGTTCATCTTTGCTCAATTTTTTGACAGAAACTTTTAACTTGCTTTTTATATTTTTAAAAATGTCAATTGGCAATGGAAAGTCACCCAGTTCTTGTAAAACATATGTCATTATGGTATCATTCTGGCATCTTTCGAATTTTCAACCCATATGTTGAAAATAATATGACGAGAAATTTGGGGAGTCATTCTGAAGTTGAAGAAAAATGAGTAAGTTCGCAAACTTTCGCAAAAAATTTTTTATGTATCACATAACTTAAAAACGTAGTTTTAATTAAAATATAATAATAATACTGTATAACATGGTATAATTTGTTAAACCTCTCATTATAAATCGAAGATAGGAATTGTGATACATGTTAATTAGATACAAAGTTTAAAAAATAAGATAGTGAATTAGTATTAGAAAAAATATATACGTGTAAACATACCTTAATAAAGGGTAACAGGAAATTAAAATATCATTAAGTATATATCTCAAGAGAATATATGTACAATGTATTCGATAAGTAAACTCACATGAATAATAATGCGTTTGCTCGATTTGTTTATAACACCGCAGTTGCCTAGAGTTACGGACCCTTTTCAATTCAATGGTTCTTCTTGTTTTCTTGGAAAAATATATGTTCATGCATGTAATGTCACGTCCCGGTAAAAATCGAACTTTCTCTTTTCTCTCAACGGTCCGAACGACGCGCACAAGACGCACCTCGGAACCGCCATTTTGTCGGTACTCCTACTTCCACGAGGGACGTCCCACTCTCCAACCCACTCTCACGAGAGAGGGGACCCCCACTACCGAACCGCCGCAGCACCGAGCCGCCGAAAACAAAGGACCTCAGTGCAGGACCGGAAAAGTTCAGTTCGACTCGCGACTCCGAACCAAGAGGTTCACTCGACACTCAAGGGCCACGGTTAGCCTTTTTCTATTTCAATCTCTAATTCGAACTTAGAACTTTTCCATTCCTTCGTATTTCGAACTTAGAACTTTTCCATTCCTTCGTATTTCGACTTAGAATATTTTTCAATCTTCGTATCTTGACTTAGAATATTTTTCAACCTTCGTATTTCGAACTTAGAACTTTTCCATTCCTTCGTATTTCGACTTAGAATATTTTTCAACCTTCGTATTTCGAACTTAGAACTTTTCCATTCCTTCGTATTTCGACTTAGAATATTTTTCAATCTTCGTATCTTGACTTAGAATATTTTTTCAACCTTCGTATCTCGACTTAGAATATTTTTCAATACTCGTACTTCAGAGTTATCTTAGAGTTAGACGTTAGCATTAATAACCGTAGTAGTTAACTTAAATTTTGTAAGAACAATTGTATTTCCACCAATTCATTTTATTTAGAATATATGTATTATGTGTGCTTGAATTTACGATTTATTTTATTTTTGACCACCAAGCCGATTTGATCATAATTCAGCGACTATAAATTTTACGTAGCTACCTCAGTTTCGGTCATTGTGTTTGTGTGTGTGTGCAACCAACTAACGAGCCTACAGTGCGGACAACGCACGTTGGTCTTCATTCCGCTGAGCTGACAGTCTTACAGTGCGGACAACGCACGGGACGGTCACTCGGTAACGAATCCCTTTCCGCACCACTCTCATCACAAGGTACACCCTAACTGAGGCGCGCACGTTTTTAACATTAACTTTTGCATAAATGACGAAGTTCTAATGCCGAAAACGAGACGAGGAGGAAAGAAACACCGAGCAAGACGTTTAGCTCGTATATTTTCTAACTTAGCGTCAGTGAACACCGTCGTCTCGCAGTATTACGGCATCGAGCCTCACTACATTGACCCAGAGTACGAGGCACTTTTCCGACCACGCGACCGTGACACTAACAGGAATAACAATAATTCGATCACAACGCGACTCACGAAACCGAGAGTGACCAGCAACTCTGTCGTATCACATCGAGTGATTCTAATCACGAACGGAAGCAACGAAGCCACGTGGGCAACGAGACTGGTCCCCATTTCATGCAACCTGCGGTACCCTCTGTGCCAAGATATTCCCGAGGGGGACCCTCGCCGAACTCATTACGATAGGCTGGCACAAGAGATCAAGGTACAGCGCTGGATCGAGAGTAACCAAGAACCCCTGGGTAAGTGATATTATCATACTATTACCTCTCAACTTACACCGGCCTAATGATAAATTAATGAAGTTATCGACTCAGTCAAGTTAAAATTCAGAATATTACTACAACTTTCTAATGATAAGTTAACGAAAGTAACTCATTCAAAGTAAAGGTCAGAACAGTATTGCAGTCGTCTATTAATGATCTAATGAGGTTGATTCATTATCATACAACCCGATGGCACTTTGCGTGATCACGCGCGGATATAAAGACGTCGAAACACAAGCCGCGTTATGCGAACAATGCACATCGTCACGAATCGGACCCATCTATCATAACGCGTACGCGAAAACGGAGACTCATAAATTGAACATCGGGCCCCGTGTGATTGATGTAATCTGTACCTATTGTTCCGCACAATTAACGACCTACCGACCGGCCCATAGATGCACGCGTTGTTATAACGAAATGATCGGTTTAATTAGGGGGAAGTAAATTCGAATAAATTCGCCATCGGCCACCCCTTTTATTGAACCGAAATTTTTCACAAAGAGCGACCCTGGCACCCTTCCGCGGGAACTGCACTCCTGGCGAAATCACTCTGATCACGAGTATCCCCGGGTAGAATCCTCGGATTCGGTAACCCGAAACAGTGATCTAGTCCCGTGCTACACGTCCGAGTCCTGCATTCCAAAATTTGCAGCCGCGATTAGCCGGGACGTAACAGTAAGTAACTTTTGTCCGAAACATTTTTTTGAAAACGCCCTCCTTATCCCGCAAATTCAGGTTCAAATTTTTAAAATTTGTATCTGATTAACATGTATCACAACTCCTATCTTCGATTTATAATGAGATTTTTAACAAATTATACCATGTTATATAGTATTATTATTATATTTTAATTAAAACTACGTTTTTAAGTTATGTGATACATAAAAAATTTTTTGCGAAAGTTTGCGAACTTACTCATTTTTCTTCAACTTCAGAATGACTCCCCAAATTTCTCGTCATATTATTTTCAACATATGGATTGAAAATTCGAAAGATGCCAGAATGATACCATAATGACATATGTTTTACAAGAACTGGACGATTTTCCATTGCCAATTGACATTTTTAAAAATATAAAAAGCAAGTTAAAAGTTTCTGTCAAAAAATTGAGCAAAGATGAACTAAATCAAGCAGACATCGAAGACGATTCCTGAGTGCTAATTCTTCGTGGCTTCAAGGAAATCTTACGTTTTCTGATACTGTGCTTCACGTTCTACCGAGTACTTCGCAATGTGTTGCTAGAAAAAGACCTGGTAGGCCTCAAAAGGTATCAGTTTAAATCTTTACACTTTGTCTCTTTAAATATTGTCACATTAATGGAAAATATGTTCTCAATTATATATTTTATTACTAATAGCTTCATAAAACCAATAAAAACTAATATACTTTTAGTGCAACAATTTTGTCCTCCTAGATTGCTAAAATATCACACTGTGCGTTGGATGGGCCGGTATGGCCCGATACGGTGGCCTGCAAGATCTCCAGGTCTCAATCCACTGGACTATTTCTTGTGGGGCTACTGCAAGGAAGTCATTTACAGACAGCTTCCCGAGACCATCGAAGAATTAAATGACAAACTTCACCATGCCATTTTATCAATCGAGGACGAAGTTCTGGAGAAAACGCAAGAAAATTTATTGAGACGCATGAGAGCGTGCATCATAATGAACGGCGGACACTTCGAACACTTGCTGTAAAAAGAAGTGTTCTAAAATAATTAATCTGCCCTTTTCAGGGCAACCAAATATTTTATTTTCGAGGAACATTCTCTTCGAGTTCGCAAATTATTTTTAAAAAATCGACACGTTACAGGCAGACATTATCTACAATTCGTACTTGGCAGTACGAATGTTTCGAAGCGTCCCACTGTCGGTCATCATAGTATCAATCTGATTTATCGATCTGATTTACATTCGATCGATAAGTCAGTCTTGACGAATTAAGGCACTATAAAAACATAACCTGTCTGATTGTTGTTATCGAGTTATCTTCGCGTCAGGTTTAGTCGGGTTGTGTATGTAACGCGTTTCTTTCTTCGAATAATTTTTAATCGCCGAATAATTAACCGGTAGTGATTAACAGTGATGAATCGATAGAGGCATTCGTAAATGCCTCATTCTATCGATCAAGTGTGTGAATAAATCCGTGAAAGTGTTGATACGTGATACAATTTATAAAAGACGTATCCAGAAAATTTCTGATTGATTACTGTGATTGTGCGTAATGTGTATTTCTTTCTTTGAATAATTTTCAGTCGTCGAATGATTTATCGGTAGGGACTAGCAATAATAAATCGATAGATTCGTTTATCACTCAAGTGCGTCAGTAAATCCGAGTGCATATGGATACGTGATGACAATTTATGTCAAAAAATACTTCTGGCTTATTACTTCGGTGTGGATTTGTAACTGGATTTGTGGATGGAAACGTGAAGTGCGATCTTATCCACAGTGAAATTATTCATCCGTCAAGCTACAATTCGTCAAGTATGAGAATATCGAACATCTGCACAGGTGAGTATGTGTGTGTGTGTGTGTGTGTGTATCACATGTATGTATTTAGGTATCGTGTGTGCAGTGATCAGCTGAGCACCCCGCGTAAGCGCCGCGGTAAGTCGCGTCGCGCGCCGCCCCTGTCTGCCTCTTATACTCGGCCCGTTACTCGTTAACTATTTCCTTTCATAATTCAAAAAGTAAATTTCGGACAAAATTTTAGTAGAGGAAAAATCGTCTCAGAATTACTTCTAGAATACGTCTTTGCAAGGACGCGTGGTTGTTCTGAATCACCCTGCATATAAAGAATTTATAATAATATTAATTTCTTACCTTAATATTTCATTATGTAGTTTGATGCATTTATTAAGTTCATGTTCATCCATGACATTACACATTTTTTGAGCCAATATTTCTAATCTTGCTGCAGAATAAAATAAAAACATTGCGATGTTGCAATCCATGCACATTCCAGCTGCTGCCTGTAAGCCAACTACTGATTGATGCAGATAAATCATGCTCTTGACTGGATGCTCTTCTACGGAAAATGGATACTTAGCGTCCGTTGGAAACTCTTGTTGTGGAAATATTAATGGCCCACAAATAACAAACGTAGTAGTTAGATAACTCCATAGACAATAAATTCCATAAACATATTTGTTATTATCAACGTAACGTTGTAATGTTTCATATGTTTTATCATCTGCTTGTTTACAAAACATCTCCATTTCGTAATAAAGTACCTAAATAAAAGGATTTAATAAAATTACATATATATTTATATTTACATTTATATATAGGGTGTCCCAGACCTACCGTATCACCGGTTAATGGTAGATTCCTGAGGTGATTCTGAGACGAATGTTCCTCTTGCAAAATGTCGAGGGTGGCGTAGTTTCGGCGCTACGAAGGGTTGTAGTTATCCTATCCTTGTGTAGAATTTTCCCGCGTTCAGTGACGGTGGGTCGAAGGGGTCCCGCGCATCGCGCACACTTCAATTTGATCTTAATTTTTCGCGTCTGTTCAAATTGAAGTGTGCGCGATGCGCGGGACCCCTTCGACCCACCGTCACTGAACGCGGGAAAATTCTATACAAGGATAGGATAACTACAACCCTTCGTAGAGCCGGAACTACGCCACCCTCGACATTTTGCAAGAGGAACATTCGTCTCAGAATCACCTCAGGAATCTACCATTAACCGGTGATACGGTAGGTCTGGGACACCCTGTATGTGTATATATACAGGATGTTCAAAAAGTCCCGGGCTACCAAAATATCTCAAAAAATACGCATTTTCGGAAAAAATGTTTCATACAAAAGTTGCTGGGTATTAAGTGACGCATCATATAGTAATATTAGTATGACTTTGAATAGCGTTGTCAAGGTCACCTTCAATTTCTTAAATGGGAACCCTCATTTTTTTATTGGATATTCTTGTAGCTTACATCGAGAGCTTTCAAACACTAAAATAAAGTATTTTTTCGTAAAGTAGTTTTCGAATTATGGAGCTTTAAAGTTGTAGGCTGGCTAATATCACTAGCATTAGCATTACCCAAGGTAAATATACCGCGTAAAGGTATGTACCGAATATCCTGGCACCCTCTCCCCCTCTCACACCCTCATCCATACGCTCTTCTCCGTCCCCTTCTCCCTCTTCCTTTTTTCCGTGCTCCGAGGATATAAAATACGACTATTAGGGTGTTACGTCCAGAGACTGCACGGTTCCTTGCTTCCAAGAAATATAGCGATATCTTCTTTTTCATTATCGGACAATGTGACGCAACGCGTCGATCCGGTCGCGTGTGGTCAGTAGGGCCCCAGTGAGGGATTAGAAAAAAACAAATGATACAGCTGCGTCGGATCAACTCCGGGGAAATACCCTCACAGGATCCGCGAGTTTTGACACACGTGTCCGGGCAGGCGCGATATTAGATCCAGATACTAAACCCCTTGATCTCTAATGATCAATTTTGAATTAAGAGACAATAAGCCGCATCGCAACAAATTCGGTCGCGCGTGACTGTAGTTTCGCGGTATCAGTTTGGGATATCGCTCTTCCAGGAAGAGAAATGATACAGCTGCGCCGGATCATCCCCGGGTAAATACCCTCACAGGAGCCGCGAGTCCAGACGCACGTGTGTCGGCGCGAGACTTCGGTAAGGAAATTATCCGGCTTAAGAGAACCATCTGTGAACGGCTTATCGCCTCATAGACCGATTGTCGATATCTGCAATTAATTAACGAACGGTCCCCGAAAAAGTTACCCCTCTTCCACACTATTTCCATCATATAAAAGGCGAGGACCACTCCGAAAGACAGCTTTTTCATTCTGTTAGCCTTCGCGAACGTAAGAATCGCTTATCTTGTGCGGAAGTTTCATGAACTCAGTGACCGCCTAACACAAAGATTTCCAAAGTGGAATAACACCAGCTCTGTTCTACTCTGGTCTCTGTCCTACACGGCCTGCAGAGCGCGAGGATTTCTCACCGGTCGGCATTCCATCAATTGACTCGCAACCGAAATCACAAGTCGTTACACTCCTGCAAATAAGTAAGTGAATCTTCTGTTTGTTACTTTTTCTTTTTTGCTTTATCCTATCCTAATCCCAGTCACCCTTCTCCGTCGATACTTTTTAACCAACGATTAATGTTAGTTAGAATTAAAGTAAAACATTTTTGTTACTGATTATGTTAGTTTCAATTAATAGTTCATTACAATCTGCCAGTAAATAAACACACAAATTATACTTCCATTTTTTAAATTACACATTGTATACAAAAAACCAAACAAAACGAACACTATATCATGTTATTCGCAGATGTAACTTCGTTTGTTTTTTTCCTATTCTAAATATAACGTTTTTAAATTGTACGCAGATGTAACTTTTCAAATATAATGTTTTTTAAATTAACAAAATAAAGTTGTACTGAATTATTTGAGTTCCCTCTACTCATCCCCATTTTCAGCAGGTCGTACAGGTCCTTTCCCCCAGGTAAAAGGGATTCAGTTCCTTGACCTAAAAAGGGACCTACGGGCAGACCTTTTAGGGTAAGATCGACCTCCGTGGTCGTTGACCTTAAACCAGAACACAGTGGTCAGTCCGACTCGTACTTTGGGGCCTAAGTGCAACAAGGTGCAACGAGAGGCGCTCTGTTGCGCCCTTCCTTCGAGCTCACGGAGCTCTGGACGTAACAGGGTATTCGGTGTTCTTTTCTCGCTCACTATCACGCGGGTAAAGTGATAACGTCTGGAGTAGAGCGCTCTCTGCTTCTGCTGAGAATTTTTGTCTTTTCAGGTTTAAAACCACATTGTTCCATACAATTTATATTTTTATAATTACATTATAATCCTATAAACATGCCTAATCTTACTGAGCAAAAACAAATATCCTTATTGATGATGCGAGGATGGGGTGATCAGAAAAGATCTTATAAAAAAGTAGCACAATTGTTTAATGAGACTTTTCGTAATAATAATAATAAGATATCTAACACGACAGTTGAAAGGACTGTAAAACGTTTTGAGGAAACAGGTACTATTAAAGATCGTCTCAAGTTAGGCGCCGGTAAACCGCAACCAACGAGGATGCAGCAGTTACTGTTTTGCACTCCTTTGTAGAAAATCCCGGTACAAGTATTCGTAAAGTCGCGCAACAGCAGGAAGTAAGTGTTGGATCAGTGCATAACATCTTGAAAACAAATTTCATTCATACAAAATTCATTTAATCAATTTTGATCGTCGGTTTGAATTCTGTGAATTAATGATGGAAAAAATTACCATTCAACCTCAATTTATAAGCAATATTGTTTTTACAGATGAAGCAATGTTTGAATTGAGCGATTTTGTAAATCGACATAATTGTCGATATGGGACCGACGAAAATCCTCATTGGATGATAGAAACACATACTCAACATCCGCAAAAATTATACGTTTGGGCTGGAATTATTGCTGATACAATAATCGGATACAAAATCTTCTTTATTGAAGGTAATTTAACAGCTGAGAAATATGAGCGCATGTTTCGAACTGAGGTTGTTCCAGCTATACAAGACATCAGAGGTGAAAACTTTGATATTATTTGGTACCAACACGATGGGGCTCCTCACTATGGCGTACAAGTACGCCAATATTTAAATGAAGTGTTTACTCATAGATTGATAGGTAGCAGGGGTCCAATTGAATTTGCCAGCTCGATCTCCTGATTTAAGCCCACTTGATTACTTTTTATGGGGATATTTAAAAAGTAAAGTATACATTACAAAACCAGCAAATCTTAATGATCTACAGCAACAAATTCTCGATAAGACTTATACCTCAAGATAAGACTTAAACCTCGAGGTTATTGCAGAAATGCAATTTTAAATGCAATTTCAAATTTTTATAACCGAATAAGTTATTGTCACACTGAATTTGAAAGACAGTTTGAACATTTATTGTAGAAACAAGGAAATACAGAAGACCAAACTGATGTTGGATGGGCAATTGCATATGGAAATTGTACGCACACACACAAAAGAAGTGTAAAACCGGCCGTGCAATCTCCACGTGGTACTCTTTAGGTAATGTTAATGCCGACGCGCGACGGTACTGTAACTTTCAAACCTCATAACTCGAAAAGTTCTTTACGGAAAAATACTTTATTATAGTGTTTTGAAAAGCTCTCGATGTAAGCTATAAGAATATCTAATAAAAAATGAGAGTTCTCATTTAAGAAATTGAAGATGACCTTCACATGACCTTGACAACGCTATTCAAGGTCATACTAATATTACTATATGATGCGTCACTTAATACCCTACAACTTTTTTATGAAACATTTTTTCCGAACCTACGTATTTTTTGAAATCTTTTGGTGGCCCAGGACTTCTTGAACACTCTGTATATACAGGGTGCTCCCGGATTAAATGGCCAAACTGAAAATATAGATTCAGAATCTCAAAACAAAACAAAATTTTCCTCTGGAAGTATGCTCGCAAACGCTTCATTCAAGAGATATTGATTTCTGAAGTTTGGATACTTGTTGATGAGTTTTGATCGAAATGCTGCAATATGACGGCGTATTCACGGCGAGCAGTGTTAGCATTTGCTTATGGTGCGAACAACAACCTATAAAAAGCTCCGTCCATTTATACTAAATAATTGTTAGTAGTGATGCCAGAAATGGGATGCGGTAGCATTGGGTGAGATATGGAGTGGGGATGGTTTCGCGCCGCACACTATCTATGTGTAATGTCGGTTCTCGGAGAAACCATCCCCACTCCATCCCTTACTCAAAGCTACCGCATCCCATTTCTGGCATCACTGCTAACGATTATTTGGTATAAATGGACGGAGCTTTATTGTCTCCTTTTTTTATTTCGAAGATCAAAGATCATTTATAGGTTTTTGTTCGCACCATAAACAAATGCTAACACTGCTAGCCATGAATACGCCGTCATATTGCAGCATTTCGATCAAAACTCATCAACAAGTATCCGAACTTCAGAAGTCAATATCTCTTGAATGAAGCGTTTGCGAGCATACTTCCAGAGGAAAATTTTGTTTTGTTTTGAGATTTTGAATCTATATTTTCAGTTTGGCTATTTAATCCGGGAGCACCCTGTATATTATATATTATATAAATTATATTATGTATATATGTATGTATGTATACGTATATATACAGGGTGTCCCATTTTATATTTGTCAGTCAAATATTTCGATATGACGTTGTTTCAAACAAAAGTTGTATGGCTTCGAGGGGGCAAGATGATGATATTATCACTTTAATTGTAGATGGCGCCACTTTAGAGATTTTATCATGGCGGCCATTTTTTAAATGGAAGTCAATTTTTTTCTCAAAATGGAAGTTGCAGCTGACAATGAGATGAATATAATGGTTTTCTGTTTTTTGCAATTGGATCATTCTTCAGTGAATTACAGCGTTCCAAAGTATAATATTTTATAATTTAAGTAAAAAGCTTCCATCCCCATACAGTGTGTGTATTTTGTGCCTCCAAACCACTCTCACCCCCCCCACTCTGTGCGCGCGCGCGCGCGCGCGTGTGTGTGTGTGTGTGTGTGTGTACGCGCGTGCCTGTGCATCTGCGTGTATGTTGTTCCTATCCGTTATCCTGTCCTGGACTGATTCTATTTGATAGTCAACCAGCTCCAGGCTGATTGACATGCATTTTGCCGCGCTTATTATTACCCAGGATGAACGACGTGCACGTGACGAGGCTTTCATCAAGCTTTGGGGTGATTGATTTACGTGAATTTCCTTAGTTGTGGGTTCGCGCTCGTACATGACAGTTTTTAAATGTCAATCACAACTCGAGAAGACATGATTCAGAGAATTGAAAAAGAGGCCAGAACGTTTCGCAGGCAAGAACAATTAGCAAACAATGAATTGTTTGAGGAAGCAAAAGGTCTAATATATAGACCTGGAATAACAAATTAGCTATAAGTTTCCAAACATTATAAGTTTTTCATACTTCTAACTTTAAACGTGTTTTTCTCGAAACTACTTTTTCCGAATTGGCGGGCATGATTACAGCAAAACTATTCAACCAAATGACTTGCTCCAATGTATTTAACTCCTTAATAACAAACAATCGGCGATGAACCTTTAAGATTCATAAAACATTAAGTTGAACAATTGTTTTGCATGAAGAAGTTCAAAAATTTATCTCAACATCGTATTTTTATTTTCTAAGCTTTACTATTTTGTCAATTTTCGACTTTTTTCTTATCTCTTTGGGTTATCGACGATGGGAATTCATAAATAATGAGAAAATATATCAATTTTTCAATTTAGACGAAATTTGGAAGTAGAAGAACGTCCGCCAATTTGCAATGCCGGCTGCGAGGCTGTACAAAGATTCCTCCAGGGCGACCTCTACAGACGATATACAGGATGGGCCATTTTAATGTCCCACCCCAAATATTTCTTTTCTTATGCCTTAAACAAAAAAATGTTTCCTACAAAAGTTGTTTGACCTCGGGGGGGGGGGACACAAAACAGCGATATCAATTTGTTCGCAGATGGCGCCACTTTCGAGATTTCTTCATGACGGCGAGTTTTGTAAATGGAAGTCGATTTTTTTCTCGAAATAAAAGTTGTAGCTGACAATGAAAGGAATACAACGGTTTTTCGTTTTTTGAAATTGGACCATTTTTCGCTGAGTTACAGTGTTTCAAAGTTTATAATGTAAGTAAAAAGCTTCCACGCCCATAAGTACAGTGTGCGTACTTTGTGACTCCAAATCTCCACCTGTGTGTGTGCACGTGTGTTGTTTCTCTCCATTATCTGGACTAATGCTCTTCTGTTCAAACTTCCGTTTGATGGTTCACCAGCTCGAGAGACGCATTCTCCAGTGCTTAGCATTATCCAGGATGAACAACGTGGACGTGGCGGGGCTTTTATCCCTTTGAGATGCTTGATTTACGTGAGTCCCCATGCATTATTACACGTTTTCTTATAAATAAAACCTCTCCAATAGAAAAATTTCATGTTTATTAGTGGAAAAATAAAAAAGGTGAGTTCTAGAACTCGTATTTTTTTATGCAAAAAAATTAAGTTTTATGTCAGTAGATAGCTTTCGAAATTCTGTACATTTTGTATATTTACAAAATTGCGCTATCATGCTTTGTTCAGAAGTTATAGCCGAAAAACGAAAATTTCATCGATTTTCGAGGGTTGATTTCATCCCTTAAACATGTTTCGTTGCCAATAAAAAAAAACACGGATCGAATATTTTGACCTCCTCTACAAACCTACCAAGTTTCATTAAAATCGGAGAGGGACACCTGGGATACCTTCCTTGTGAGTCTCGAAATTTCTCCTGAACTAACAAGTAAACCTACGGAAGTGTCACTCTCCGATTTTTCTGAAATTTGGATATGTTATAATACATGAAAAACTAAGGGACACGTATTTTTTTTAGCGGCGGAAAAACATATTTAGGGGGTGAAACGACCCCCCAAAATGGGGTAAAATGGAAAAATTGCGATATCTTTGAGACCAGTGAAGCGATTTTAATGATTTTTGATATGAAAGTATCTTTCGATAGAAGACGAAAATCGGCATAGGTATGTTGGAAGGGGAGTGAAAATTAGGGGGTGAACTACCCCTAAAGTGACCAATTTCTTGCTGCAAAAAATCAGTTTTGATCTAATCGAAGTAAAATCTATTAAAACTTCAAGAGGAAAGCTAATTAAGGAACACGTATTTTTTTGTTTTGTTTTATATAAATATTTGGGGGGTAAACAATCCCTAAATTGCCGCGTTTGTTTGGCATTGCGCATGAAACACCTTGTGAAACTATATTTTTTAACTGTTCGATCTTTTTAATATATTGGTTTTTTAAGTCGCTGAATCCGAATCTGAAATCAGATTTTCAAAATTCAATATGGCGGATCCAATATGGCGGACGAAAATTCGAAAAATTACTTGAATAGACAGTAACTCGACATGCGACTTTCAAAATACAATAAAATCAACTTTTGACATTTATTGTTAGTTATGTGAAGTGAATTAAACATGTTAAAAATATTAATCGTTTATAACAAAATTGTTTACATAATGTAGCTAAAAAATGAAATGAAAAATGATTAGAGTGAGTCCCCTTGCCTCTCACTATTTTCTGTAAGTGTGTCAGAACACGATTCATTGTTAGAACGCTTATGTACAGGTAACGAAAGATGTTTTTTGTTATTTCAATTTTATTATTTTTTTTGTCGTTCTAATTTTTGTTGTGTTTTTATTTCATTAATTTTTTTATTATTACTTTTATTTTATAAATGGCTGATTTAACAATTAAATCATTTTTTGAAAGTTTTGCATACATGATATTCGTTAAAAAAATGTATTATGCACAAAGATTTTTTGCACCAAGCACATCTTATTACTGCACACACAGTGCAGAACCCGCAAGATGTCTCACAATTTTTAAAACAGAAATCAACGGGATTATCAAATTCCAACGGTTTTTTTTTATATACCCACTTTTATACCATGAGTATTTAATAAGATTTTGAATTTTCACTCCCCTTCCAACATACCTAGGCCGATTTTCGTCTTCTATCGAAAGATACTTTCATACCAAAAATCATTAAAATCGCTTCACTGGTCTCAAAGATATCGCAATTTTTCCATTTTACCCCCCCATTTTGGGGGGTCGTTTCACCTCCTAAATATGTTTTTCCGACGCTAAAAAAAAACGTGTCCCTTAGTTTTTCATGTATTATAACATATCCAAATTTCAGAAAAATCGGAGAGTGACACTTCCGTAGGTTTACTTGTAAGAAGTTTCGCCTTAACGTTACAATTTTATTCATCTAAAGCTTATGATTATGTACGAAAAACTTTTCATAATGGCCTACCCCATCCACTCTAAGAAAACGGTATCAGCATGTAGATGGTCGTTCTGGTTTCATGAAAGAAGCATTTGAAGTTTTAAAAATTACAGCTTCCGAAAACAAAAAGGTTAACTAAGAAACAGTGTGTGCTCTGATAATAGACGAAATGGCTATACGAAAACATTTACAGGGTGTCCTATGGGAAGTTGCTAAAAGTAAACGATTGGTTCTCCCCTCCATGACTTCAGAAAGGGTCTTACGGTTAACGGTCGTTCATCCGAGTGTCCGCAGTTTTATTCTGGTTGTGGTAGATGCAAGTCCGTGCGCGTCAAAATGAGTAATCTGACGACGGAAGAAAAGATTTATCTTGTCGAGTGCTTCTTTTCCAGAGGAAAAGTTTATAGCAATGCTTACAGGGAGTTTCGTACTAAATACGGAACACATAAAGTTAAGAGCGAAAACACGCTGAAAAGGTTAGAATTTATTATTTCTTTAAACGTATGCGTTACGTCACTCCATTTTTTGGCAATAAATCTGCATTAAAATAATGTTTTGTGTTATTTTTATCAGAATTATCAATAATTTTATGCAGTATGGAACTATCCAAGACCGTAGACATGATCTGCCAGGTCCTTCTGTGTCTGTAGCTGCAGAAGAAAACATTGAAAATATTAAGAAGTATTTTGAAGAGAATCCAAATTCTTCCATTCGGAAAGCTGCCCAAGCTCTTGAAATATCCAAAACAACGTTACACAGGATTTTAAAACATTTCCTGAAAATGCATCCCTATAAAATAACATCGTATCAATTGCTAACCAAACGCGCTATGACGAAACGTGTGGAATTCTGCAAGACGATAAATGGAATGTTTGAAGATGGAGAACTTGATGCAAAATTGATCATTTACACGGACGAAGCACATTTCTGGCTAAATGGTTATGTTAATAAACAAAATTATAGATTTTGGGGGTCGGAAAATCCCAACGTTTCCCTGGCTAAACCTTTACATCGATAAAAAATAACAGCATGGGCTGCGATCTCGGTAAAAGGAATTTATCTGCAATTCTTCGAATCAACAGTCACTGGTGAAAGTTACAAGCAGCTTCTCGAAACATAATTCTTCCCTCATGCAAAAAAAGAGGCCTGGTCAGAGGATTTCATTTCATGCAGGATGGAGCGATACCACATCGAACCCAGAAGGTCTTCGAAACAATCCATAAAGTTTATGGCAATCAAGTCATCGGTCTGGGATACCCCAAATTTGCCCAGGGGGGGCTAGAATGGCCACCATACTCGCCGGATTTAAATCCATGTGACTTCTTTCTTTGGGGATACATTAAGGACCATTGTTATGCCGGAAATCCAGAAACAGTGTCAGATTTAGTAGTAGCTAGTAAAAAGGTCGTCAGCAACATTAAAGACGACATGTTAGAAAAAGTTTTCACGAGTTTTCGTAAAAGAATTGATTTTTGTACAAATTCAGATGGTGTACACTTTGAAAATATTTATCATTAGCTTACTTGATTATTAGCATATTTTTCATTAATAAAATAAACTGATATACAAACATTTTGCTAAATTTTATTTATACCCATTAAAAACTGCAGACTTTCCTCTTTCCAACGCAATTTTTGTTTTTTCAATAACTGCATACGTTTAAAAATGACAGCTGATTAGTTTCAGTAACTTCCCATGGGACACCTTGTACATTACATTAGAAATAGAAAAGTGATGCATGGCTATGTTAATTTTGACACTGAAATGCAAACGAGTGACTTTCTTCCATAAGCAACAGAAGCTTTGGTATTTCTTCTTAACGTAGTAAATGCTCACTAGCACGTTTTGCTCGGTTACTTTTTGATTACCAGTTTGAATGGCTTGGAATGGCGCTAATTGTAAGTTAGTTACAGAGTGCCTCAGAATACTGCATGAAATTGATGTAAAAGTGCTTTCTCTGACTTTCGATGGGGCAGCATGAAATCTGGCAATGGCCAACAAATTGGGTGCACGTATAACATCCGAAGTTGCATTTCTGAAATCAAATTTCCCCATCCAGTATCGGATGAGTCTGTTTCGGTATTGCTCGATGCAAGTCATATAATTAAACTTTGTAGAAATGCGTTTGCAACACAAAAGATCTTGGATCACAATGGCGAGGTCATTGATTATCACTAGTTAGAACTACTAGTCGAAATACCAAGAGGAAATCATATTGCATGCTGCAACCAAACGTCGACATTTAAATTGGAACAGCGTAAATATGAATGTACGCCTAACTGCTCAAATGTTCAGTAATAGTTGATGCTGTAAACTGGTTGGAATTTGACATTAAAGAAAAACAATTCAAAACAGCCGTTCCAACTGCTACTTTTTGCAGAATGATGAATAACATATTTGATCTTCTAGATAGTCGAAATCGATTCGTTAAAGATCTTTCAAAAACTCCAATATCAAAGAATAACATTGACGAAGTGAAACAGAACGTTGCGAAATATATAGCGTATATACGTGTCGAACCATTTGGCGCAGAACCGGCTTTCCGACAACGAGGATGTGTTAACTGTCCGAGAGATCGATGAATACTGATTGAAGATTCGTTGCTCTTGATCTTTGTTTATTAGTCAAAAGAGTGGGAGTCATCTTTGTGTCATGAAGTAAATGATGCAAGGAGGATGTTTAAAATTTGGTGTTTATCCCTTGGCCGGACAGATCTCCCATATCGAATTCTTCTGCTGTCGATAGGAACCTTTGTAGCATCGATCGGTGTCGCTTTAGAGTGTCTCAATGCTCCACGCAATATTTCGATTTAAAACTTTTGATGTTATACATGAATTAACCTACTTTACTACGTATAATGGATATATACAGTGCGGGCCGAAAGTTCCGGAACGGTCAATTATCTTAGAAAATATTGATGTATTGAAAATGTTTCAGACAAAAGTTGTTTGGTTTGAAAAGGGGCATAAGATGGTGTCATTGGTTTGACCTTGAGTGAACGTGTCAAGGACATGTGAAGGTTAACTTTGTTTTTTTAAATTGAAACCCCAACTTGTTATTGCAGATTCTGATTCTCCATCGAAAAGTAAGTAACTTTTGTTTGAAACATTTTTTCTAAAACGCCCTTCTTATCCCGAAAACTCAGGTTAAACCTTTGACGGATCAATGATAATAACTCGCTTTTTATCAGACATTGAAGTTTTCTTTCTAGTATTTTACTGTTTACCGTCAGCATTAGCGTTGCCCATACAAACGTTGTAGGACTTAAAAAGATCTATTCACTAGTCAATCGAGACAACAATTCCAAACCGCCAGGTGAACTTCAAAGTAATAAAACCTCAATTTTACTCGACCAACTCTGGCTCAATATATTTCAATAAATACACAACGTTTCGGCCTAACTTCAGGCCCTCTTCGGGTGTATACAATACTATAATAAAGTCATTTCCTGTAAATAAAAACTATAAAGACAAATACATAAAATTCACAAAAGAACATTATATTGAACGTACTGCCAGAAAATGACTAAACATGAGCAGACAAGGTGACAGAAACGTCTGTACACATCGCAAGTCAACTCACGACTACCCAGCAAAACAAGAAAATTATGTGTTTTCCACAATAACATCGTATATTTCGGATAAGTTCTCTGTGTCGCGTTTTAGATTGATAGTATTTGGACTCTTCTTTATAAAAAACATTTCAGCAATCTCTCTTTTTCTATTATTAGGCTCATAATGTAAAATGTTTTTATTGTCCCAATCAAAATCATGTTCCTTAGTTAATCTATGTTTACTAACCACCGAATGATTGCTGAAATGCTTTTTAATGTCATCTCTATGTTCCTTCAGTCTAGTGTCGAGATGTCGCTTGGTTTGACCTATATAACTTGCGTCGCAATTTAAACAGTCAATTTTGTAAACTAAACCCATCCGTAGACCTCTCTCAATTTTATCTTTCACACGTCTAATAATTAGATCTAACTTTTTCGGAACAGTATTGACCACACTCAACTTAAATATTCTTAACAATCGTTCCACATGCTCACTTACACCTCTGACAAACGGAATCGCAATAAATTTAACATCAGAATCAATACTTGTTTTCTTTTCATTACTATTCCCTTCGTAAATCTTATTTATGTCATTATTATAGGCGTCATTATAATTAAGTGTTCTTAGTCTTCTTTTAACATGTCTATTGATAAAATGTTCAGGGTAACAATTATTACTTAAAACATCTTTGACAAATTTTAAATTAGATGTATGGAACTTCTTATTAGACAAAAGAATCGCTCGGTCAACTAACCCTGTTATTACACTAATTTTGTGTTTAACTGGGTAGTTGGAAAAGTAATTAATATACCGACCTGAAAACGTCGGTTTTTGATACCAATTTGTAATTAATTTTCCATTCTCTTTAATAATCGTGGTATCCAAAAAATTCAAACAATAATTACTTTCCTTTTCAATAGTAAATTTGAGCCTAGAGTGGTCAGTCGTATTAGCATCTTAAGACATTACTTCAGATCGTCTGGAAATAAGAATGGACTATGAATACTAGCCTTTGATATTAAAAAATAAAGGACATAATAATATTAAGCAGATATTTTTATCCGAATAAATATTTTAATACATAGAAATATATTTATTAATACAAATAAGTGTTTTTTTCAAAATACTTGGCGCTGCTAAACCGAATCATTATGTTCATTGCCTCGTTCTCTTTCTTTCTCTTGTGAATGCGTGCATGTGTGTGTATGTGTGTGACATTAGAATTAAGCACAGAATAAGTTTAACTACATTGTATATATATATATATATATATATATATATATATATGTATTTCAGCGAGGTGTTATGTAATTTAGAGTTTAAGGAAATTATTGTAATCTTTAGATTATTTCAATACTAAGACAATTTTTGATTCGATTTAGCAGCGCCAAGTATTTTGAAAAAAACACTTATTTGTATTAATAAATAAGATTATATAAAATCTGATACTATAATATTTAATCAATTATCATATACGTTATTTGTGATAATTAAGATTTTATATATTAATATAATCAAATTCATTATATATCATAATGTTATATTTTTCTTCCATTATTTTTTAATTTAACATTTAATAGGAACATTAAATATTAATTAATATTAATTATATATCAAAATATAAGTTTTTAAATATTAATATATCAATTAATGTTATATAAGAATTTAATTATTATATATTTGATAATTTAAATTTTATATTTATATAAATAATTATATATCATTAATACTAATTTAACATTAAAATAAATTCTTCAAATTTGCTGTTTTTCTTTAAAACAACCTCAATTTTAATTTTTCCAAATTTATTAATAATGCTAATAACACCCTAAACAACTTTTTAAATACATAAAGAATTACAAAGCAAAATATCATGTACTATCATATAGGCACCCCCTCCCGCCTATCTACTTTAATCCTTTAGCCCCCCGGGGGGGAAGAATAAATTACCTCAGGGATAACAGCATAATATTCTTTGGAGAGTTCATATTGATAAAGATGTTTGTGACCTCGATGTTGAATTAAGATGAAAGTTAAGTGTAGATATTTAATTTGGTAGTCTGTTCGACTATTAAAATCTTACATGATTTGAGTTCAGATCGGCGTAAACCAGATCGGTTTCTATCTATTGGAAATTAAGGGTATTTTTGTACGAAAGGACTTTATACTTGGAATATAGATTTTATTTAGAAGGGTTAATAAAATAAGAAAGGTGAGGATAAATAATTATTATTATTGATTGAATTTTTTATGAATTTAATTGTTTTGGCAGATTAGTGTATTAAATTTAGAATTTAAGGATATATTCTTATTAGTAGATATAGACAATAATTTTTTTAGATTTAAAAATTTACATTTTTATAGATGTTTTAAGGGTTTTAATGGTTTTGAATTTAGTGTTAGTGGGGGTTGCTTATTTAACTTTATTAGAGCGTAAGGTTTTAAGATATATTCAATACCGAAAAAGTCCTAATAAAGTAGGGGTTGGAGGATTCCTCCAACCCCTGAGGGATGCTATGAAGTTGCTAAGGAAAGAGATTTTGATTGTTTTTAAATCTAATTATTTCATGTATTATATTTCTCCGAGTATAATATTGATTGTAATATTATTGCTTTGATTAATTGTACCGTGAGTTACTAATATTTATTATATGAATTATTCAATGTTATTAATATTTTTATTGATAAGTTAAGAAGGTATATGTTGTTAATGATAGGATGAAGATCGAATTCTTCTTATTCTATGTTAGGGGTAATTCGATTAATTGCTCAAGTTATTTCTTATGAGGTTAGATTTATTTTGATTGTGTTTTGCGTGGTAATTTTAAGGGAGGGGTTTAGGATAACTGCTCTTGTTGTCTGGCAGGTTTATATATGGAATTTAATTATCTTATTTCCCGTGTTTCTGATATTTTTCGTTAGGGTTTTAGCGGAGACAAATCGAACTTCCTCGGATTTAATTGAGGGGGAGTCTGAGTTGGTGTCCGGGTTTAATATTGAGTATTTTAGAGATGGGTTTGCTTTAATTTTTTTAGGGGAGTATGGGGTAATTATGTTTTTCTGTTTTATTATTTTGTTATTTTTTACGAACTTATTACTTATGAGTGTGATATTTACTTTTAGATTTATTATTTTGGTAGGTGCAATTATTTATATGCGCGGCGTTCTCCCCCGGATTCGTTATGATTCCTTAATGCTTATGTGTTGAAAGATTATTCTACCTTTGATTTTAAGATATTTAGCGATAATTTTTGGATTCAAATTTATTTTAATGTTCATTTTTTAGTGTTAAGGAGTTAAAAGTTAATAGAAAATTTAAATTTCTATAGTATGTTTTCAAAACATAAACTTGTTCAAGTTCATTAACTTATTAGTTTACGAGAGAAAAAAAGGGGGAGAGAAGAGAGTAAAATTATATTAATATGTGTTTATAATAAAATCTCATGATTCAAATGTAATGTAATTTATGATTAAGAATGTAAAATATCTTACTGATAGAATTTGGGAGATGTTGATATAAGGGTATTCAATGATTTGTCTTCCCATGAAAGTTAGTATAATGAAGTTATTTACAAACATTCAAAAAAGAAGTTGGTTGAGTGGGTAGAATCTATTGGATTTTATTTTGGATTTTATTTCTGGTAAATATATAAGATAAAAATTGAGGCTAAGAGTGCTAAAACCCCTCCTAACTTGTTTGGGATGGAGCGTAAAATTGCGTAGGCAAATAAAAAATACCACACAGGTTGAATATGAGTAGGTGTAACCATAGGATTAGCTTGAGTAAAGTTATCGGGATCTCTGAAAATGTATGGGTATTGAAGGTTGATGTTGGTGAATAATACAAGGAGGAGAAGGAACCCTAGGAGATCTTTTAAAGTAAAATAAATGTGAAAGGGGACTTTATTGTAGTTTCTGTTTACACCTAAGGGGTTATTTGAGCCCGATAAGTGAAGGAAGTAAAGGTGAATTATGATTATAATAATAATAATAAAAGGCAGAATGAAATGGAATGAGAAAAACCGGTTTAATGTGGCATTATTAATAGAATATCCCCCTCAAAGTCATTCAAAGATTATAGAACCTAGGAATGGGATTGTTGTTACTAAGTTAGTAATTACTGTCGCCCCCCAAAAAGATATTTGACCTCAGGGGAGAACGTAGCCCAAAAAAGCAGTAGCCATGGAAATAATAAAAATATTAACTCCCACTTATCATGTATATTTTAAATTAAATGAGTGATAATAAATTCCTCTCCCTATATGAATATATATACAAATGAAGAATATTGATGATCCATTAATATGTATGTTATGGATCATTCAACCGTGATTGACATTTTGTATGATATGAATTATTCTGTGGAATGCGTAATCGATATTGGGGCAGTAGTGAATAGAGAGGAGAAACCCTCTGGCAAATTGAATTAGTATAAATAGTCCTAGTAATGACCCATAGTTTCATCAGAAGGAGATATTAATGGGGGTGGGTAATTTAATTAAATTTTTATTAATTGTAGTTAAAAAATTTTTATTCATAGTGTTTGTCGAATAGATCTAGTTGGGGCAAAATCATTAAATATTAAGAATTTAATTTAATTTTCGTATTGTCCTTATTTTGGGCGCGCAAATTTTAATAATCGTGAATAGGGTAATTAGTAGGAATAATATTCTAATAAGGATTAGGTTGTTTATAGGGGGGTAGTAGAGGAAGATTGATTTATTTTGAAAGTAGGTTGAAGATCTGTGATGTACTAGATTATTACTGAGTTCTTGGGATATTGAGCTAATTATTTCATGGTAATTGAGGGTAGCTGTAAGGGACGAGGTAAAAATAAATATTGTTAAAATGAGAAGGAGCCTTGCCTTAGGGTTAAGTGAAAATGTGGGATTTTTTTCATTGGAAATAAGTCTTGAGAAGTATATGAAAATAATTAATAAGCCTCTGATTATAATGATAAAAAACATAATTGGTAAGAGGTAAAAAGGTTCTAGTATGGTTATATTAATGATTAATAAGATATTAAATGAGATAATAATCAGGATTAAGATGATAGGGTGAAGGGAGTATAGAAGAATTGAGAAGGAAATTATTATTATAAGTGTTCAAATTAGAAAATAAAGTATTGAAGAATTAGACATAAATATATAATAATTTTTTATTTGTCTTACAAGGGGAAAAGTACCAAAAGTTAGTTTAATTAGAATATTAATTTTGGAGATTAATGGTACATTTAGGTGTAAAAAATGTTTTTTTGAATTAGCTCAAATAAAGAATTTATTATAATATTAATTTACAAAATTAATGTTTTAGAATTTAAACTATAAAGCTTAATGATCTATATTGATATGTTTATTTATTTGCAATTATGCTTTTTATCTAAAATTATATTGGTATTAAGGTATAAGTATTTTTTGCTAATATTAATTATTATAGAATTAATTGTTATAAGAGTGGTTATTTTTGTTTTCGAAATTTTTACATAGAAATTTAGAGGTTATTTTTATTTTATATCTTGTGTTTAGGGTTTGTGAGAGAGTTTTGGGAATGGGCATTTTAGTTAGGATCATTCGTTATCATGGAGATGATTATTATAATTTATTTAATTTAAATAAATTTTAAAAAGCAGGACCTTATGAATTTTTTGTTATTTATGCAGGGCGGGTGTATTATTATAATAAAGAAGGAGGCGGGGTATGATAAAAATTTTGGTGCTGTTTGTGTTTGTGTTTATAATAGTTAATTTTAATTTAATTATTATATTTTACATTAATTTGTGTATTATTATTTCTTTGTTTTGTATAATGTTTTATGTCTCTAATAGAAACAATTATGTAGGGTTAAGAGTATATTTTGGTGAAGATAAGTATTCAATTTTTATGATTGTGTTAAGGATCTGAATTTTAGGGTTAATATTTTTATCAAAGTTCATATTTTTTGAGGTCCGAGGAGTCCGACTATTCCTTCGCCATAATCATTCGCCTGTATTATATAAATAAATTAATGGGAATTCAAATTTTCTCTGCTGTATCAAAAATGTATGATGTGTATCATGTATTGCTTGTTCTATATCATTTCATCAGATAGGATTATTTATTTTCTTACAAGTAACCTATTCATTATTTTCCTTTTTAATGATTGTAATATAATTTATAAGTTATAATTTTCTATTTCTCTATGTATATTAATATACAGGGTGTCCCGTCGCGATCAATCGCTCAAGAGATGAATGGGGACCCAAAAACAAGAAAAAAAGTTGATATAAACATAGGTCCGGAAATGCGTTGTTTTTGAGTTATCGCCATCCTTATGTTGAAATTTGAAATTGCTTTGCTTGCAGGAGTTCATTTCGAACACCTTATATAATTTTCATATTATCACACACACGCGCGCGCGCGGCAGAGAGTGTTTGGAATCACTAAATACTACAGGAGTGACGAACTGTGGGGTCCTGATCTCTGCCAAGGGATGCTAAACGGGCTGTACTTCCACGTAGTGCATCTTGGGTAGTGCTAAAGCAGCCTGCAACTTTTATTTGATTTTAATTATGTTATAACCTCATAAAAACCATCTCTTGTTTCAATTTTGACAAAAATGTCAAAAGCAAAGTAATTTCAAATTTCAACATAAAAATGGCGATAACTGGAAAACAACGCATCTCCGGACCTACGTTCATATCAACTTTCTCTTTTGTTTTTGGGTCCCTATTCATCTCCTGAGCGATTGACCTCGACTTACGAGACACCCTGTATATTCTTTTCAATTGTTCTTTAAGATCAGATATTTTAAGAGAACTCTTGAGAGAAAGGTTAACAGAGCAGAGCACATAAGAGCAAGACTTGAAAAGATTTCTTCGATTTATCATAAATCTTTCATTGATTTAGTTGAAGACTATTCTAGTTCAGATGATGAGAATCGAAATGCAGATAGCATTACTCAGGAAAGTGAAGTGCAAGAAGATTGTATTGCAGCAGTTTCCAGCAATGTAGATGTATTACGTAGGTTAGATGAAGAATACATAGATATAGACAGAAGTGAAGATGGGAATGATGGTCATAATGACAATTATAATACTAATGATAGTAATCATTCAAGTGATAATATTGATAGTGATCATTTCAGTAATAGTAGTAATGAGCATGATAGTGATGATTCAGAATCTACTGGATCTGCAAATTTTGATGAAAATCCTGATTATAACCAAATTAAACTTTACTTTGAAAATAAGGAGGAGGAAGAAACTTATCTCATTAAAGTATTACGTATTTGGGCTTTGGAGAGTGGTTTACTTTCCATGCGAAAACTTGACTCACTGCTAGTTGCACTGAAACCTTTGTTCCCTAACATTCCTGTCTCATATAAGACATTGATACTCCTTCAAGCATCCAAATTTCTCAAATTAATGGAGGTCAACTTTGGTACAAAAGTATTACTGCAAATTTGAATTCCATGAATCTTGAGGATTATTTAAAAATTCATAAGAGAATTGCTATTCAATGCAAATGTCAATGCAGATGGGCTTCCTCTTTTTAAAAGTTTCAGAGAATACTTTTCGGTAGACTTATCGATGCTAATAATCAGCCTTTTGTCA
The DNA here is from genome assembly GCF_003672135.1 of Ooceraea biroi. Classification (NCBI taxonomy): domain Eukaryota; kingdom Metazoa; phylum Arthropoda; class Insecta; order Hymenoptera; family Formicidae; genus Ooceraea; species Ooceraea biroi. The sequence continues at coordinate 11,319,634 of NC_039517.1, read as the reverse complement.
TTTCAATAACTTTGTTAAAAAGTGCAGTTGTATCCGAGCTTCATCAATTTTTGCATCACTTTGTTAAGGAAGTGCATTACTTGCAAAAGAATGGATATTTATATAATGGTCAGAGGTTTGAATTTTGCATAAAGAATTTCATCTGTGATGCTCCTGCTCGCTCACTCATGAAAGGGATTGTAGAACATGGTGCATATTTTGCCTGTGAAAAGTGTAGAGTAGAAGGTGAATGGATGGATAATAGAATGATTTATCCCAATCTTAATGGGCCTCTAAGAACAGATAAATCATTTACCAATCGGGACCAGCCAAATCGCCATAAGCATAATAATCAGTCTCCGCTTGAAGAACTAGGAATTGGCATGGTATCGCAATTCCCACTTGACGGAATGCATTTGGTCTATCTAGGTGTATTCAGAAGATTACTGTTGGCCTGGCAAAAGTGGAACGGGCCATGGAAGTTACATGCAAGGACTCTGGCAAAAATATCTGCTAAGCTACTATTAGGAAAGACTACTTGTCCACAGGACTTCAATCGAAAGCCTAGAAACTTCAATGAACTGAAGTATTACAAGGCCACAGAGTTCAGGAGATTATTACTTTCGATGGAATAGTAGTGTTTAAGGACCATTTAAATGAGAACATTTACAAGCATTTCTTGTTGCTTCATTGTGCTATTTTCATTCTTTCAAGTCCATCTCTTGTTCAAACCTTTTGTTATTACGTTGAAAAATTGTTAAATGTATTTATATCTCACTCTATTGAAATTTATGGCCAAAAATTTGTAGTTTACAATGTTCACAGTCTGTCTCGCTTAGCTCAAGAATGCTATATTAATAATGGAAACCTTGAAAGTTTTAGTGTTTTTGTGTTTGAAAACAAATTAAAGTCTCTCAAAGCATCTCTTAAGTCTGGTTACAAATCATTACAACAAGCCGCATTTCGCGATATAGAGAGCAGTGTGAATATTGATATTATTATGGATAAAAAAGACAATCAAATAACACTTTCAATGAGATATTTTTATGCCAATGAAGTCCTGAGTGGCCAACAGTATCGACGAATTATCATTAACAATATTGTACTTCAGTTGAACAGAAAGGATTCATGTGTTAAGATTAACAATGGAGAAGTTATTACAATTGTAAACATAGTACAAAGAGAAGACCGAGTGTTTCTGATTGGTCATGATGCAAGTCATGCATTTCTCAGAACTGAAGATTTTTATCAGTATCCGCTTTCTTCATCTATTCTGGGAATTTATAAAGTATCTCATAAAGATGAGCAAAAAAGAATTGTTCCTGTAAGTGATATAGAAGCTAAGTGTTGGCTAATTCCATATGGAGAATCTTATATCTGTGTTCCTCTATTGCATGTTACTCCTCTTTTTCATCAATGATTCTTGCTGTTTCAGTTCTCTTTTTTTGTATATAACTAAATTTTAGTTTCCTCCTCTCCTCCTACATACATACACATACTTGTCTTCTTCTAGTGTCCGTATTTCTCTATTCTTTTTCTTCTCTTTATAGACCGTTTTGTATTACAGCCTTTGCTGTAATACAATCTAATATGATACATTACCAATATCTGCAATTTCCTAGTTGAAAAAAACGATTAAAATACTCTCATTTGTTTCCTTGAATGTTGTATGATACAGGATGCAAATAATCAGTTTTGTTAGAATAGTGATGTGAAAATGAACTATATATTGCTGTGCATTCAATATTGTATGAATGTGAATTGTTACTCTTGCTTGCAGCAGATCTGTGCAATTTTATATATATATATTTCTAATTATTCAGATGTGGTTAGTGGATTTATCTTCTGTGCTCTGATATTTTGCAAATGTTACCTTTTTAGTTTGTAATGCTTCTTTTTTCTTTGCAGTTTGTTGTGTTTAAATTGTCTGGTAATAATAGCGATAATAGTGATGATAGTGATGAAATACTGTATGATGTTGGCTTGAGTAAATAGATGAAATTTTGTGATGCAAATATGAATGGAATAATAAAATGGCCTCCCAAAACTATGAATGCAGGAGTTTTAGCACGTAAGGAGAAGGACTCAGGAAATGATTGGAAAGAATTCCCCATTCAAATCAAAGGATATTATTGTAAGTTTCACTTCTGTGCAGTGTATAGTGCAATGGCATCTGCGAAACGATATAAATAGACTTATTTGTGATTATTTATGCCTTTTTATTTCAGTAGAAAAATGCTCTATTGTCATAACGGTGCAAATAACATTGCGTAACTGAAATTAATAAATTTTTCATCTACACTTGCATGAATTGCGCGCAAATTACTAATGATAAATAAAGTATTACGAAAATATACATAGTCTGAACTTTAGACCTTGTAACTTACAATGCATAATACATATTATGAAGATAGATATATCAAAATATGAATATTTCTCATTTCGTATTCTACTTTCCTGTTTCAATATGTTAAACTTTTATTACAGACACCTACCTGAAGGCTAGTCAGGCATGTAAAAATTACGTTAAAGTACAAATTATGAATCCGAAGTGGAAGGGCGAGGATTACGGAAAAGAAGAAGAGTAGCAAGACTAGACTCAGAATCAGACTCTGATGACAGTAGGAAAAACAAAAGGATGATAAAACATAAGCTTGAAAAGAACCTTCACCGCCTCAAGTGCTATTATTTGAGAACTATATACTCTCACCATGTAAAGATTCATACGGTTATCCAAAATACTCTATATCTAAGCAATTTCCTAAGAAAACCCAAGTTAACATTGTTTTGCAAGAGAGTCGTAAGGACTCATCCTATGAATCCACCTCTGAAAGTAAAATCTCTATTGGGACAGCCTCTCATTCAGGTTTATCTGATAAACACTCTGAACTTCTTCGGAAATTGGAACAAATAAAAAGTCTACAAACGCAGACATCTGGTAAGAAGGAAAAATCCTGAATAAAACGAATCATTCCTCACACAATAAAGATGGAGAAAGTCAGAAAGAGTATTCTGAATCAAACAGTGAGTCTGCTTTATCTAATGTGACACCTTGTTCAAGTTCATGCCAGACCTTGTAAGGAGAGAAACAAACAAAAGTGCATAAGCTAACACCACAGAGCAAGGGAGAATTTTCAAAAAAGAGCCATCTTCGATAATGGCAAATGAATCTTGTGTTAATATAAACTTCACTATTACACCTGTCAAACAAATTACCATGGAACATTCAAGTTCTGCAGATCCTGACTCGCCTAATACTGTAATCAGGAAGTCCTCTGCATCTCTACGAAGATATGATGTGCAAAGGGAAGGTAGTCATCGTCGTTCTCTTACTTTTAGTTCTTGTTGGAGATCAGGTGAGAAAGACGGAAGAGATGAAGAGAGTCTAATATTTCTTATTGTACAACCGTCTCTGTACAGAGAGTATGCTTACACGTTGTTAAAACGGAAAAAGGAACGGAATAGACAAAAGATGAACAAACATAAACAATATAATACCATTCACTAGAAAAACGCTAACAGACATAAAATATCCATCTATCGGATTTTAAACACACCTATGTAATAACCTTACTAGGCGCGAAACTTAAACAGTCGAGATGGAACGTTCTTCCTCTGAGTGTCTCTGCTACACTTCTGTAATTTCTTGATTTTTATAGTTACATATTTCACGTTTGTTTTCTATGGACTTATACATATTGACATTGGCCGGTATTCATAATCGGATCTTATATTTAAGACCGTCTTAAGCGTATCTTCAGATACTGCGTAGCCAATGAAATGATCTATACAGCATTTGCAGATAAGCTTAAGACGGTCTTAAATATAAGATCCGACTATGAATACCGGCCATTGTTTTCATGTTACTCGTTATTTTGGTGTATTACATGTAAGTTTTTCATTTATCACATAATTGTATTTGAGTTTTTGTGTTATGAAGTAATCGTTGCGTCACATTTAATAGAGTTATTGTCACTTGAAGAGGACCAAAACCCATGGTCGAAACGTTGTGACTACGTTAATATTAAATACATGGCCAGTATGGTTGGACATTAAGAAGTTTTATTTACTTATACATAATTATTATATAAAACAACGCCAATGTAAATATCTTATTAATCATTATAAGTTTGATGTTAATATACAACCAGAAAAATATTTTTTTTCATTATTGCTTATGTTTCAACCATGGCGAACGCTAGAGGATCTTAAAAATGAAAGTGACATTTATGCAGAATCATTTCACAAAATAAAATTATATGTTACAGAAGGTTTACAATATCATGAGAAACTAGAAGATTTGCAAAAAGCATTTGAAAATGCAAAACAATTAGTTCAGCAATGTTTAGATGAGAATTTAGAAAAACAACATATATCACAAGATGATCCTAAAAATCCTATAGGTGCTCAAAATATAGAAGCTGGTGATGCAATGGAAGATTTTAAGAATCTTAATGATAAAATTGATAAAGAAATCGATGTATGTTAGATGATTGTTAACTTGAATATGTATCAAAAAAGAGTATTTGATAAAGTTATCAGTATTATACAATCAGATCAATCACTATTACGATTGTATATTAGTGGAGAAGGTGGTACTGGAAAAAGTTTCTTAATTAAAACTATTAAATTCTGGATAAAACAACATATGAACAAGGATACCGCTATTACTGCACCTACTGGTATTACGACTTTTAATATTAATGGTTTGACGGTTCATAGATTACTTCAATTGCCAGTTGAACATAGTCATACTCTTAAGTATAAATAATTGTCTGATCACGTATTGAAAGTTTTACGTGCAGACCTAAAAAATGTTATTCTTTTCATTATTGATGAAATATCGATGACAACTAACTTGACTTTTAGGTAAATGTGTCAGTCACACATTGAATTTTATTGCTGTGAAAGATACGGAAAAAGCTTTAGACAATGATTCGTTGTACAAGAGAAAAATATAGAACGAAATGTGCCAAATTGTCAAAACTGTGGAGTCAGCAAAACCAGTCTATCCAAGTAGCAGATAGAATTAAAGAAATCTGTGGTGTTTATTTAAAGACTTCTGTTATTACAAGGTACAATGATTTTTTATACTTTTATTTAACTTTAATTTTCTCTTAAAATAAGACAAACAAGTTTTTAAATCCATTTTTTCTTAATAGATGGAATTTTACTTTTGATTCTATGTTCCAACTAGTAGAGTTGTTAAAAGATGGATCTGAAAAAAATCAATCAATGTCTAGACTTTTGTAATTTGCAGAGATTGACTCACGACGAAATTACATTTTTACAGGAATACTGCTAGGTAAACTGCAAGATTTAATTTAATAAAATTAATACCAATTATATACGATTAAAAATATAAACGCTAATAATTTACAAAATGACTGATTTCAAGCTATTTCTATACATATACAGGGTGTTCCGTAAAGCTCGGATCAACGCTTAAGGGTAGATACCTGAGGTAATTTTAGGGCGAAAATTCTAATACTAAAATGTCGAGGCTATAATAGTTTTTAAATTATTAGTACTTATAGTTAGCGAATCAGACCGCCTAAAGTTGGCGCACTCAGACGTGGCACAACGCACAGTGCTAAAGACGAGAACTGATTGTCGCCCTTCTTGTTAATATCGATACAAAGATACTTACTTGCAAAGATTATGATTGCTTTTATTAATAATTCTACAAACGCGCATTGTGCAGTGTAACATTTTCTTTTTCTTAATATTCAAAGTAAACATTTTTTATTTTTATTCATTTTTATACATGAAACGCAATACATTGTGATACATAAAACGCAAGCTGTCAGATGACATTTCTTTCAGAAATCTGTTCTCAATTTCATATCCTACATACAAAATTATAGTTATCAAACAGTAGATATGTAGTTAGCAAATAATATGTACTTATTTTACAATTATTTAACATAAGCAGCTACTATTGCTAATATCCAATACAACTCATTCAAATACACTTTAAACGTTTTATTAAAATAATTCGAAGGAGCAAGGAACAAATAATAAATAATTTGAAGGAACAAGGAACAAATAATAAATAATTAATTGCACAATTAATTAACATGAACATTACAATAAGTGTTCAAATTGAGCACCATTCGCATCAATACAAATTCTTGCGCGTCGCAATAAACTTTGTTGCGCATTGCGTATCATTTCGGGAGATATGCTCGCAACTGCTTCGACAATGCGATGATGTAATTCCTCCCGATTGCGCACTGGCTCCCGATAAATAAAATTTTTTAAATGTCCCCAGAGGAAGAAATCGAGAGGAGTTAAATCGAGTGATCTCGCTGGCCAGTGTTGTGGTCCACCGCGTCCTATCCATCTATTTGGATAAGTTGCATCCAGAAAACGCCAAACATTTCTGGACGAATGCGTTGGTGCACCATCGTGTTGGTAAATCATGTTTCTTCTAATGTGCAATGGAACATTTTCTAATAAAATCGGTAAATTGTGTTCTAAAAAATCCCGATAAATTTCACCATTTACCCTAGGAGGTAGTTCAAATGGTCCAATCTGTAATAAAATAAAATTTTAAACTTATTATTCTAATAAATGTTCTAATATTATTCTAGTATTCTTTTAAGATAATGATTCAATATACAATTTTAATTTAATTACTATTACATCATATTAAACATGTTTTGAAATTGCCAATTATTAATTTTACGAAAATTTCTGTTAACTTTATGTGTGTTACATTTTCGTAAAATTAATAATTGGCAATTTCAAAACATGTTTAATATGATGTAATAGTAATTAAATTAAAATTGTATATTGAATCATTATCTTAAAAGAATACTAGAATAATATTAGAACATTTATTAGAATAATAAGTTTAAAATTTTATTTTATTACAGATTGGACCATTTGAACTACCTCCTAGGGTAAATGGTGAAATTTATCGGGATTTTTTAGAACACAATTTACCGATTTTATTAGAAAATGTTCCATTGCACATTAGAAGAAACATGATTTACCAACACGATGGTGCACCAACGCATTCGTCCAGAAATGTTTGGCGTTTTCTGGATGCAACTTATCCAAATAGATGGATAGGACGCGGTGGACCACAACACTGGCCAGCGAGATCACTCGATTTAACTCCTCTCGATTTCTTCCTCTGGGGACATTTAAAAAATTTTATTTATCGGGAGCCAGTGCGCAATCGGGAGGAATTACATCATCGCATTGTCGAAGCAGTTGCGAGCATATCTCCCGAAATGATACGCAATGCGCAACAAAGTTTATTGCGACGCGCAAGAATTTGTATTGATGCGAATGGTGCTCAATTTGAACACTTATTGTAATGTTCATGTTAATTAATTGTGCAATTAATTATTTATTATTTGTTCCTTGTTCCTTCAAATTATTTATTATTTGTTCCTTGCTCCTTCGAATTATTTTAATAAAACGTTTAAAGTGTATTTGAATGAGTTGTATTGGATATTAGCAATAGTAGCTGCTTATGTTAAATAATTGTAAAATAAGTACATATTATTTGCTAACTACAGCCTTGGCCAAAAATATTTGCCACCTATATGAAACCTCAATAACTTTAAATTATTTTACATTCATGTTAAATAAACCATACCAGTTGATTAAAATGGGAATATTTATTATAGTAAATTAATATTTTGTAGAGAAACCTTTTGCTTTAACAACAGCAGTTATTCTTTTTGGTAAACTCGACACTAAGCGTCGACATTCTTGTGGAGTAATTGCCTGCCACTCTTGAATCAAAACATTTTTTAGTGATTCCTTTGATGTGATAGAGTGTTCCCTAATCTTGCGCTTCAATATCGACCAAAGATGTTCAATGGGGTTGAGGTCCGGTGACTGAGGGGGCCAATCCAGGAGCTCAACCTCATTATCTGAGAATCACTTCATCGTCACTCGCGACTTGTGACACGGCGCGTTGTTTTGCTGGAAACGGACGCTATCCATGTTGATATCACCGAACATTTTATTAAAAGACGGTTCTAGCGCAGTTTCCAATACTTGGATGTATTTTTTTGAATCCATTCGGCCCTCACACACCACGATTTCGGCCACTCCATGTGCCGACATGCAACCCCACACCATTATACTTCCTTCTCCGTGTTTTATGGTTGGTATCACACATTCTGGCTTGTATTCTTCGCCCACTCTGCGTCTGACATAGGTTGCACCTGCGGTACTAAACACCTGAACTTATTACAAAAATCATTAAACTTCTAAAGGACAACTAATAATAATTTTACTTGTTCCTCTGTTATTATAATGTGTTTCAAATAAATTAGGATTCATAAAATGAATATACCTCGAAGTTAGACTCGTCCGACCACACGATATTCGACCAATCCTCCTCAGTGAAATTTTTATGTTCCATACACCACTGTAAGCGCTTCTTTTTATTCTTATCTGACAGCCAGGGTTTCTTCCTAGCTTTGCAGACTTTGAGCCCGGCATTTTGAAGCCTTCTCCTTACTGTTCTGGCAGAAACTTTACTTAGTGCTTCTGAATAAGTCAGCAGTCAGCTCAGAAGACGTCTTTTTCCGATTTTTTAAAGAAGTGCGTACCAACTGCCGGTCTTCTCTCGCACTTGTGATGCGTTTTCTTCCACTTCTTTTTAAGTTTTCATGACGTTCAGTCTTTCTATAACGATTTATGGTGTATCTTACAGTACTATGAGGACATTTCATTATTTTTGCGATTTGTGTTTTATTTTTTCCTTCCTCAAAAAGTAATTATATTTTCAAACGTTTAGCTAAATCCAATTCGCACGTTTTTGGCATTTTTGTAGAAAAATAATATTATTCTTTAGAGTAAGCCACTATAAGTTGGAGATTATTGAGCAATGTGCACACTTCGAGTGTCCGCAATAAACTAAATACTTACAAGCAAAATTCAAGTTTACTACTGTAAACGTGTCGCGACTTGTTCCTGCGTGTTTATGATGTGATGCTTTGTTTAGGTTATTCAGTTTAGCGTGCCGATACGTAACAATATACAAAATAGTTGATTAGAGTCAAAAGAAGTTACATTTCTAAGAACTGAGGGGGGTGGCAAATACTTTTGGCCAAGGCTGTACATATCTACTGTTTGATAATTATAATTTTGTATGTAGGATATGAAATTGAGAACAGATTTCTGAAAGAAATGTCATCTGACAGCTTGCGTTTTATGTATCACAATGTATTGCGTTTCATGTATAAAAATGAATAAAAATAAAAAATGTTCACTTTGAATATTAAGAAAAAGAAAATGTTACACTGCACAATGCGCGTTTGTAGAATTATTAATAAAAGCAATCATAATCTTTGCAAGTAAGTAATCTTTGTATCGATATTAACAAGAAGGGCGACAGTCTACCTCCAGTGTAAGCTCACTGGTATTCTGAGGTTAACCTAACGGTTCCTCTCTTGCCATGTTGCAAGCCTCTCATGCATCCAGTCTGTCTTACCTCATGTGTAAGCTCACTGAAGAAGAAAAACTTTACTTACCGAAGTTCACTTGCGGACTCATTATTTCCTGGTCTGTTTCCAGGGTACTCTGAGAAGATCTAACCTCAAAAGCTGTTTGCTGACGAGTTTCCAGCTTCTTTTGATATTTACAGATCTTTTTCTTTAATTTTTCGATAGAGTCGGTATCAGCCGACTTCCTGTGCCTTTTTGGCATGATTGTATATCACAACGGAAGAACGAAAATACGCAAAATGAAGAAAATTTACTGAAACGAAGTGACTCCTCGCGCACAACGAAAAGTAATGAAGTAAGGCGGGAACGGCTCCCAGAGCGGGAATTTCAAATCTGAATGTTGTAGCTCCTAGCACCTCGAAGAGGTACTACGTGTTGTAATCTTGAGAACGAGGCCTGAAATATAATCGTACATAACGCTAATCGGACACAGTGGCAATCTGACACATTGTCAATCGGACACATTGTCAATCGGACACAGTGCCAATTGTGCACAGTAGGAAACGGACACACAGTGGTTGCAATCGGACACAATAGGAAATGGACACACTGTGGTTGTAATCGGACACAGTAGGAAACGGACATACGATGGTTGCAAACGGACACAGTAGAAAACGGACACATGTTCCGTGACAGTTTCATTCTAATAAGGAAGAGTCAAAATTAGATGTAGAGTAAACATTGCTTTGTCTTGCAAAGTACATGCGTGGATACAGTGTGGATACTTTCCCAGTATAAACTTTCTTACTTTAATATTATTAATTTTTTATACTAGGAAAGTATATGCTTGGGTGGAAGAGCACGAGGAGACGGGCTTCGCCCGTCACCTAGTACTCTTCCACATAAAAAAAAATGACAAAACTTTGGGGTGACCAAAAGTACTGCATGGAAGTTACAATGTAAAACTTTGTTTTGCGTGGAACCTCGCTTCATATACTCTCAGCATATGCTTCCGAAATTTATTAAATATCGCACGTATGCGCAAAGTAAGTATCGCTACGCCATATAAAGAAATAAAAATAGAAAAGTCCTTAAAAGTAACATTTCCAGGTTAGGAAAACTGTCACGGAACATGTGTCCATTTCCTACTGTGTCCGTTTGCAACCATCGTGTGTCCGTTTCCTACTGTGTCCGATTGCAACCACTGTGTGTCCGTTTCCTACTGTGCGCAATTGGCACTGTGTCCGATTGACAATGTGTCCGATTGCCACTGTGTCCGATTAGCGTTGTGTACGATTATCACTGTGTCCGATTCCACACGCAGTGTGTCCGTTTCTTATTGTATCCGATTGGGTCCGTGTCCGATTCACTAAACCTGCTGTATCCGATTTATTCTGTGCGCAACTGGGATCATCCCGTTTCGACCTAACTATTTCGGTCCTTCTCAAGCGTAAAAATACCTCAAAGCTTTAGTTTTACATGAAAAGTCGCTTTCTAAAAGGAAAATAATAAATCAATACTGTAGCGGTTTTATAAGAAGTCTCGATAGAGATTATTGAAGGGCTTTGATAAATCCGACAATCAAGCACTGCCGCTGGCCGGTCGCTAGGAAAATGGTTCTTTCTTTTCACGTAGCGGGCAACGGGACAAACGACCGCAGCGAAAATTAGCTCGTACTCTGGTCAACATACTCGGACAGACTTCGCCACCGATTACCCATAAAGACTCGACATTCCTCGGAATTCTTCAACAACCTTATAAAAGAATATTACACATTCATCAACACTTTACAGTGAAGTTTGTGATTACAGTACAGAGACTGGTTTGTTTTATGCATCACATTCGAAATTTATGCGATACCATGAACATCTTTTATGTAAGACGGTAAGTATGAATGTGTGGTAAGATTCTGTTTCCGGAATTTGAACGCTCATTAGGATAGAAAATTGACATGAAGGTTAATTGTTTTTGACGAAATCTTAGTGTACGCTAAACATTGCATTTAATATATAAAATAAACTAAATTCATCCATGGCTCAAAGAACACTATAAAAGCGACTGTTAACGCGGATTTTCCTGAAAAGTTTTGACAAGGCTCGTTAAGAACTTATGAACGCAAAAAGACATCCGGCACAGTGCTGAACAATTGTCGCATTTTCTTAAAGTTGATTGCTGGTAAAGAAGATCCTCACGATGAATGCGAATTGTTACGATAGAGAGCTGTAGAGGATCAGAAGGAATGCCCTGCTCGAGCAGTGTAGAATTGAGGATAAGGAGTGATGGGAATATGCCGGAACACTCGGCTTCGCGGAAAACAAAAAAATGTTTAATTTTACGAATTAGCTGCCTAAAGCGAAAGAACTTATTGATAAATTTCTAAAGCACTCCTGTAATTGAATGAACGTAGTCTTTCGTTATTAACTTAAAAAGTGTACAACAACATGAAGTTAAGGATTGAGGCAAGATGTGTCACCGACGAGACCTTCGCAGATTATCTCCATGATAAGGTGACGTTGGCGAACAGGGTGCCAGTCACAGAAGCAGAAGCAATCAGCTACATTATCGAGGACATTCCTAGTCAGGAATTACGGACACAGGCCCGAGTTCAATGTTATCAATCACTAGACGCGATGTTAACCGCCTTCGCACATATTCCACTGATGTGTGTAGAGACTAACCAGGTTAATTAGGTTAGTTTAGGTTAGGTTAGGTTAGGTCAGGTCTTGACCTTTATTAAAAAGTTATTAACCAACGAAGTATCACACTCGGTTTTCAGCCCTCTTCGCGGGGGGGACTTCCCCGGAACCGATGTAACAGATTTCACCGTACAGATTGTGATCACCTGGTACACGGCAGGTATCCCGGCGGGGGGGAGGGGCGAAGCCCCTCCCCCCGCGAAGCGGGCTAAAAACCGAGCGTGTACGTTCGGGGCTTCAGTTTTGGAAAATTCGTGCGAAATCATCAAACTTCTTTTGTTATTAACTTTTTAATAAACAACGAGCGACGGCTAATACCTTCTGAAGGTCACTCAGGACATTGACTTTGACAACATATGTCAGGATCAAGGTCTTGATTTGCGTAGACAGCTGGAAATTCGTGCAAAATCATTAAACCTTTTTTTATTAATTTCTTCGCTAGGAGGCGTTTCCGCACAAAATCCTTCCACCCACACCTTCCTCACCTCTACCTCTATATATCCTAAAACTTTCATGAAAATCGGAGGAGGGGGGCTATTCGGAAGTCTTACCGGGATAATTTTTGTGAAGCATTTTAGAAGTATTCGATTACAAAAGTGATTTTATAGTTACATCTATTTACTACTCAATGAATAAGATATCTAAACTTCAAAACGTTTTGGTAGTTTATATTTTTTACGTATAGCCTCTAAATCAGAATGTTTTAATATAAAAGGTCCAGTTCCGACTAATTCAATTGGACCATAGAAAATATATTTTGTTTCAACAAACATCACATCTTCGCATAGCCAAATAAAAGAGTTCAGATTTAAAAAATTTCATTTTCACTTGATCGTTACATTGATCAACAATCTAGCCAATATAGTAGTTGTCATCGTAAAAAACAGCATAATATTTTTCACTTATTTTAGATATGTTGACGATATTTTTACCATTATACCTAGGGGCCGTATCCATGAGATTTTGAATGTTTTTAATAGTTACCATTCACGTTTGAAGTTTACCATTGAGACTGAGAGCAGTGACTGAGAGCTCCTTGAGTTTTCTTGATACAAAAGTTATCCGCGATGGTGGAATCTTAGTTACTAATTGGTTTATGAAACCGACTTTTTCAGGCCGATATATTAATTATTTGTCAAATCATCCAGAGACACATAAAATCAGTGTAGTGAACAGTCTAGTAGATAGGGCTGTTTTGTTATCAGATTCTAGGTTCCATTGTTCGAATGTTGATTTAGTTAGGAATATTTTGTTAAATAATAATTATCCTTTGGATTTTGTTGACAAATATATTGATAGAAGGTTAAAGAAGATCAAATACGGTAATGATGTGGATGGTGACTTGGGTGTTAACAATATAAAGAATAACATTTGTATACCTTTTGTTTCCCGTTTAAGTGATAATATTAGACGTGGTTTGAAGCGCTTTGATATTAATAACAAGTATAGATATTCGCCAGGTTATTTTAATTCAACGTAATATCATCGCGGACACTGGCAACGTCTGATGGACGGAAAAAATACCACCCCACGCCACGAATTATTATTATGATAGCTGCAAGTCAACAATCGTTGGACAGTATGTCCAACGATTGTTGGCTTGCACCTATCATAATAATAATTCTGTCCGTCCATCAGACGTTGCCAGTGTCCGCGATGATATTACGTTTGATATTAATGTAGTTTTTAAAATATCGAAAAAACTTGATTGTATCATAAAATGAGGTAAAGACGTCTTAACTAATTTGCGAAAAACAAGCGTAGTTTACAGAATCGACTGTAAGGATTGCAGTTTTTGTTATGTAGGACAAACTAAGCGCCATTTCAAGACACGAGTTAATGAACATATTGTTGATATTAAGAAGGATGTTAGCTGCCATTCGATAGTTAGCAAGCACAGATTGTGTAATAACCATGAGTTTGACTGGTTTAATATTAAAGTGTTACATCAGGAAAGTAATTGTAGGAAGAGAGAGATCGCAGAAATGTGTTTTATCAAACGTAATGACAACTCTATTAATGTTCAAAAAGACACGGATAATCTTCCTTGTATATATGACTCTATTTTTAAATGTGTTTGATGACTGTTTTCGAGATTAGACTTTGTTTGCTTCTTGACTGGCTCTCTCTCTTATTTGTATTCCATCTACCGTGGTGTTTTGACATGTTCTTTTGTTAATCTGAGTGTCTTTTAAAGTCGTTTTGTGCCAGTAAGTTTATTTATATTATTGTTGCTTTTTGTATCACACTTAGTTATTGTATTTTATTGTATTATATGATAAGTTTTGTATTATAAGGATTTTAGGTGTTGAAAAGAAGTACCGAGGTACATGTAACGAGTTCTTTATTTGGCGTACAACGGTGTCGAAAGCTATCGTCCGGTTGTCGTTCAGAGACTGACTGATTTTCGCGCGGTTCGTCTTGTATAATCGCCCGGTTGCCCCAGCGACGGAAAACCAAAGGATACCGCGAGATCCTTTAACGGACGCCGCGATGCGTTTGCCGCGGCATGCGGCAGCGGCTTGATTGTCGGACTTATCAAAGCCCTTCAATAATCTCTATCGAGACTTCTTATAAAACCGCTACAATTCGGCCAGCCTGACCATTAATCGTCTCGATTAATAACAACGTATAATAAAAAAAACGAAAACAAAACTTTTATACTTTAAGTCATCTCAAAACGCAAATTAATACTATGTTGTTTTTTTTACATTATAACACGTAACGCTACAAAATGATAATAACAATAAAAAATGACGGGTTGTTTATTTAGTAATTTCTTAAATCTATCTTAAACCTAGCTTAACTATATACACTCATTCCCAAAAAAAGCGGTACACTAAAATTTAGGGAAAAATTTATCAATCTTCAAATGATCATAACTTGGTAAATAATGAAGATAAAAATATGTTCAAAAATGCAAAATGAAGCTTCAAGTATCCACTTTAAGAATATTTGAATGGCAATTATGGTCGGTCATTTGATTCAAAATAGCGGATGACAAAATGAGAGGATGCAAAAGTGATACCGAAAGTCCGAGTTTGTGACGGTGCATGGCGTGAATTAGATATTGCAGCCTAATGGGACCAACTGCAAATGAAAATATAGAGTGTTATCTTTAAAATGCTTTTTACCGAGCTCGATGCGATCATTTTTCGCTGAGTTGTGCAACTTTAAAAAAGAAAACACTCTGTTAAGTAAATTTGGAGTATCTCAACAAAAAATGATCGCATCGAGCTTTGTAAAAAAGCGTTTTAAAGATAAAACTCTATACTTTTATATGCATTTAGTCCCATTGGGCTGCAATACCTACTTTACACCATGTGCCATCGCAAACTCGAATCTTTATTTATCAATTTCGCATGCTCTCCCTTTCCGCCATTTTAAAAAACTCGTCGTGCACAATTTCGATTTAAATTGCGAAAAGTAGGGTTTCAAAGCTTTAAAACCGTTTTTGAAATTTTGTGCTAGGATAGGTACCGAGATATTCAATTTCGAATTTGCAATATCGTCGATTCAGCAAGGCCTAAGGAATTAGAAAACCCTGCGGTTCGTTTAGTTCTTTTATAATTCCAACTGCTGCGTTCATTATTCTTTATACTCCAAATCCTTCTTATGTGGTGTGTGGGTGTAGGTGTATGTAGGTGTGTGTGTGTGTATATATATGTATCACAAGGATGAGGACCCCGTGGTTCGTCAGTTCCACAGTAATTTAAGACTCCAAACCCTCCCTGTGGTGTGTGTGTGTGTGTGTGTGTGTGTGTGTGTGTGCGCGCGCGCGCGCAGTGCAGTGGAGTCTTAAATTACTGTGGAACTGACGAACCACGGGGTCCTCATCCTTGTGATACATATATATACACACACACACACCTACATACACCTACACCCACACACCACATAAGAAGGATTTGGAGTATAAAGAATAATGAACGCAGCAGTTGGAATTATAAAAGAACTAAACGAACCGCAGGGTTTTCTAATTCCTTAGGCCTTGCTGAATCGACGATATTGCAAATTCGAAATTGAATATCTCGGTACCTATCCTAGCACAAAATTTCAAAAACGGTTTTAAAGCTTTGAAACCCTACTTTTCGCAATTTAAATCGAAATTGTGCACGACGAGTTTTTTAAAATGGCGGAAAGGGAGAGCATGCGAAATTGATAAATAAAGATTCGAGTTTGCGATGGCACATGGTGTAAAGTAGGTATTGCAGCCCAATGGGACTAAATGCATATAAAAGTATAGAGTTTTATCTTTAAAACGCTTTTTTACAAAGCTCGATGCGATCATTTTTTGTTGAGATACTCCAAATTTACTTAACAGAGTGTTTTCTTTTTTAAAGTTGCACAACTCAGCGAAAAATGATCGCATCGAGCTCGGTAAAAAGCATTTTAAAGATAACACTCTATATTTTCATTTGCAGTTGGTCCCATTAGGCTGCAATATCTAATTCACGCCATGCACCGTCACAAACTCGGACTTTCGGTATCACTTTTGCATCCTCTCATTTTGTCATCCGCTATTTTGAATCAAATGACCGACCATAATTGCCATTCAAATATTCTTAAAGTGGATACTTGAAGCTTCATTTTGCATTTTTGAACATATTTTTATCTTCATTATTTACCAAGTTATGATCATTTGAAGATTGGTAAATTTTTCCCTAAATTTTAGTGTACCGCTTTTTTTGGGAGTGAGTGTATATCGATGAATTTAAATCGATTTAACCCGGAGTCCATGGTCGCATGTTTGACGCTTCCCACGTTCCTTGATAGGGAGTTTGTGTCAATTGAAACCCTTCAACATCCGTTTATAACATATTGGTCGTTTCGCAAAACGCGGCTTACTTGATAGGGACCCTTATAGCGTGGTATTAATTTTTGCGATGCTCCTGGAGTACTATCAAAGTTTTTTATCATTACTTTATCCCCTACGTTATATTTATTAGCCGCTTTATGTCGGTGATCGTATGCGTGCTATTAACAATCTGATTTTGTTGGATTCGTTCGCTTGCTCGTCTACGGACGTCTAAATCGCGAAATACGATTATTTGTCCGTTAGCCTCTAGCGCATCTAACAATCATCTGTCTATCATATTGCCTCGTTGACGCACGCCGAAAAGTAATTCGCTCGCACATTCATTAGTGGTCTTTGACACAGTATTATTGCATGCAAACTCGACATCTTTTAGGACATTACTCCAATGCGTCTTACGTTCGTCGGTTAATTTCGCTAACATAGGTAGGATTGTCCGATTGTAACGTTCGACTTGACCGTTTGCCTGAGGTGAAGCGGTGGCGATCTTAACGTGCTGGATATTTAGTTCATTCAGAAATGTTTCAAATTCACGAAACGTAAAACAACTTCCTCGATCTGAAACAATACGCAACGGTCGGCTATAATACTCAAAATAAGACCGAAGACATTTTATAACTTCTAAACTGCCCGTACTTTTAGTAGCATATAGCTTCACATACTTGGTGAAAGCGTCAACGACAAAGAAAATATATTTAGCTTTAGACAATTTCGACCAGGATACTGGAGCTAAATGGTCGATATGTAAAGTAACAAAGGGTATGTCCCCTTTCGATATGTTATATAACGTCCCCTGAGGTTTTTCCGTATTTGGTGTAAACGCGATGCATTTTAAGCAACTCTGGATGTGTTTGTAGACTTTCGACTTAATTTCGGGGAACCAATAGTTATTTAAAATACTGCGGATTGTTTTCTCGGCACCGACATGGCTCATCTCATTATGGTATTTGTAAATTATGTTCGATTCTAAAGCTGCCGGAACAAAAAATAAAATTCGGTCTTGATATTTCCGATATACTAATCCGTTCCTCATTTCGAACAATTTACTCTCTGAGCGTTCTAATTCCGCACGAATCTTTGAAATCACAGGATCGTCACTCTAACATAACGCGAGATTTCTATCAAATGTATTATACTCCAATACGAGTATCTGACGGCTCAACGCGTCTACATGTAACATTCGGGAACCCGCTCGATGTTCGAGGACATAGTCATAATTTTGCATTTCAAGTACCCACCGTGCAATACGCGGATTCGTTTCCTTTTTATTTAACGTCAAACTTAAAGCTTGACAGTCGGTGATTATTTTAAATTTGATCCCGAGTAAATAAGTCCGGAATCGATGAAGCGCATAAATTATTGCCAAAGTCTCCAGTTCATAACTGTGATATTTCGATTCAATATCAGTCGTACGCTTGGAAAAATAAAAAACGATGTAACTTCCGATCTACTTTCTTCTGCATCAAAATCGCTCCAAAGCTGACGGCGCTCGCGTCGCAATGTAGCTCGGTCTCGTGTCGTGGAGAATATATACTTAAAATAGGTGCATTTACTAAATGATTTTTCAATATCTCGAAAGCGTGTCGCTCCGTTTCTCCAAATCGAAAATCTGTGTTTTGTTTAATGGAATCATATAACGGCTTAGCTATAATCGAAAACTTTTCAACGAATTTTCGAAAATAGGAACACAATCCTATAAAACTTTGCATATCCCGGATGTTTCGCGGGTCAGGAAAATTCTTTACGGCTTCAAGGCCTTGTTCCGTCGGTCGGATACCTTTGCTTGTAACCGTGTAGCCTAAATAATTTAATCGGGTCTGGAAAAATCGACATTTATCTAACCTCAATTCTAACAGGTTTTCAATGAGTAATTTAAAGACTTTACTTAATACTTCAAAGTGATGTTCTATGGTCTTGGTTACAACAAGGAAATCATCCAAATATACCGATACGTCTCCCGCATCAATTAGGTCTTTAAATATTTTAGTTACGTAGCGCTGAAATCTGAGAGGAGCACCCTTTAGGTCGAAAGGCATTCTTACGTATTTAAACTGTCCGAATGATGTAACGAACGAAGTGAATTTAATCGAATTTTTATCCATCTTTACATGGAAAAACGCGTCTTTCAAATCCAGTGTCGTAAAGTATTTTTTCCCTTCTAGAGAATCTAATTGATCTTCAATTAATGGAAGCGGAAAATTATCGCGTGTCGTTACTTTATGAAGTGTCTTAAAATTTACACACATTCTCATTTTACCATTTTTCTTTTTGACTAGTACGATCGGTGATGCGTACTCGGTTGCACTCTCTCTAATTATTCCTTTCGTGAGTAGTCCGCCCAAAATTTCTCGTAATTTCTCCTTTTCGTAGTACGATAGCCTACGCGGCGTACATGAGAACGGTTTTTCATCCGTGAGAGTAAGAGTCAAAGTATTTTCTACTTTCGAATTTGATGGTCTTGGTGCTTTAATATAACGGGTCTCGAACAAATCACGTGCTCCGCTACTTCACCTCAAACGGAAGGTCGTTATTTATTTGCATGTCTTGTGCAGAGATACCAACGCTGACTGGCTCTATCTCGATGTTCATAATATCATTGATCTCTTGTTCTCCACTTATTGATAATTTCGTGGTTTTCATAAAATCGCGTCCTAATATAATCGAATCTCGCATCGTATCGTTTGGAACAACTCGTAACATAATATCGTGCTTCTCGCAATCATAAATGAGTGTAACTTCCACGCATCCTATCACTCTTAATCCGCTGCCGTTTATTCCATAAAATCGATTGGATTCACAACGAGTTACTAAATATTTCTGCGGAATGTTCTGTTCTTTAATAAAGGAGATAGGACTCCCTGAATCGATTAACGCGTCTAAATTCACGCTAAAATTGTCGCTTTAATTACTTATCTGTAACGTTACCGCTCGCCGAAAGTCGTCTTCTTCAAATCGTTCGCGTGCTAAGCAATGGACACCTTCTGCAGGGGGGTTGCACTGCGCAATTCGATGACCAAATTTTCCGCATTTGTAGCACGATCCTCGTTTTCTCTTCGGCTTCGTACAGTCCGTTGCAATATGCCCAGTTTCGTTGCAGTTATAACACTTCCAGGGTTCGGCATCTTTGGTCTTCTGTTGTTCCTTTCCGTGCGGCTTATTCTTTCCCGTGGATGGACGACGTGGAGCTCCCTTGGGAGATGGAATATGTGCGAAGGCGGTTAACATCGCGTCTAGTGATTGATAACATTGAACTCGGGCCTGTGTCCGTAATTCCTGACTAGGAATGTCCTCGATAATGTAGCTGATTGCTTCTGCTTCTGTGACTGGCACCCTGTTCGCCAACGTCACCTTATCATGGAGATAATCTGCGAAGGTCTCGTCGGTGCACCACACTCTTGCCTCAAGCTCACGTCGTAACATCAATGGATCCCGTTGTCCGTACATTTTCTTAAGCTCGTTCAGCAAATCATTACTGCCTAACTCGACTCAGTCAGTCCTCGAATGGTACCACCTGAGTGCTTTGCCAGACAATCTACTGCATACTAGTGCTTTCGCTTTATGGTCGTCTAATTCGTAAGAGGAAAGCAGTTTCTTCATCTGCTTTTCCCACCGGTCGAAATCCGAAGTGTTGCCGTCATATTCGCCGATCAGCTCCTTGAGATCCTGCAACTTCCGTACACTAGCTCGAGCAGGCGCATTACCTTCTGCCCGTCATCCTCAATAATTCGAGCTCTCTTCGTAACAATTCGGCTTCACGTGCAGCAAGATCCCTCTCTTTACGCAGCAACTCAACTTCTCGGGAAAATGGAACAATGGTCTCAGCACTCGTGCCCGGCCGAGGCTCGTCTTTTTGCGTCTCATAAGTGTCGGTGTACGCAGCCGTTGTCAGGCACAACTCTTCAGGCAAAACTCCCGCGTCTAACAGTCGCTTTATCAGCTCGTTCTTTGAGCCAGTGGATGGCAAGTTTTGGCTCTTCAGTTTTTCTTTGAGATCCGCAACCGTAAGCGTACTCATCTTAATGTTATTTCGTCAAACGGGACCTAATTAACCTTGCAGTCGCCAAAATCCTTCGGCTAATCCGTAATGAGCGTCGTCACAATTCCATAAATGTGACCAGCGACCAGGAATCATAAGTACCAACACATAAATACATAAACTGGACTCGTAACTTCACATAAAAGGCTTCGTTCTAATCCTTAACTAATTTCGAATGTGTCCATAAAACATAACAGTCTCTGTCTGTGCACATACACAAACTTTCGTAAACGTAAGGTTCGAGCACCGATGGTAATCCCACTTCTGATTTATAAGGATTTTAGGTGTTGAAAAGAAGTACCGAGGTACATGTAACGAGTTCTTTATTTGGCGTACAACGGTGTCGAAAGCTACTGTCCGGTTCTCGTTCAGAGACTGACTGATTTTCGCGCGGTTCGTCTTGTATAATCTCCCGGTTGCCCCAGCGACGGAAAAGCAAAGGATATCGCGAGATCCTTTAGCGGACGTCGCGACGCGTTTGCCGCGGCAGTGACTTGATTGTCGGATTTATCAAAGCCCTTCAATAATCTCTATCGAGACTTCTTATAAAACCGCTACAGTATTGATTTATTATTTTCCTTTTAGAAAGCGACTTTTCATGTAAAACTAAAGCTTTGAGGTATTTTTACGCTTGAGAAGGACCGAAATAGTTAGGTCGAAACGGGATGATCCCAGTTGCGCACAGAATAAATCGGATACAGCAGGTTTAGTGAATCGGACACGGACCCAATCGGATACAATAAGAAACGGACACACTGCGTGTGGAATCGGACACAGTGATAATCGTACACAACGCTAATCGGACACAGTGGCAATCGGACACATTGTCAATCGGACACAGTGCCAATTGCGCACAGTAGGAAACGGACACACAGTGGTTGCAATCGGACACAGTAGGAAACGGACACACGATGGTTGCAAACGGACACAGTAGGAAATGGACACATGTTCCGTGACAGTTTTCCTAACCTGGAAATGTTACTTTTAAGGACTTTTCTATTTTTATTTCTTTATATGGCGTAGCGATACTTACTTTGCGCATACGTGCGATATTTAATAAATTTCGGAAGCATATGCTGAGAGTATATGAAGCGAGGTTCCACGCAAAACAAAGTTTTACATTGTAACTTCCATGCAGTACTTTTGGTCACCCCAAAGTTTTGTCATTTTTTTTTATGTGGAAGAGTACTAGGTGACGGGCGAAGCCCGTCTCCTCGTGCTCTTCCACCCAAGCATATACTTTCCTAGTATAAAAAATTAATAATATTAAAGTAAGAAAGTTTATACTGGGAAAGTATCCACACTGTATCCACGCATGTACTTTGCAAGACAAAGCAATGTTTACTCTACATCTAATTTTGACTCTTCCTTATTAGAATGAAACTGTCACGGAACATGTGTCCGTTTTCTACTGTGTCCGTTTGCAACCATCGTATGTCCGTTTCCTACTGTGTCCGATTACAACCACAGTGTGTCCATTTCCTATTGTGTCCGATTGCAACCACTGTGTGTCCGTTTCCTACTGTGCACAATTGGCACTGTGTCCGATTGACAATGTGTCCGATTGACAATGTGTCAGATTGCCACTGTGTCCGATTAGCGTTATGTACGATTATATTTCAGGCCTCGTTCTCAAGATTACAACACGTAGTACCTCTTCGAGGTGCTAGGAGCTACAACATTCAGATTTGAAATTCCCGCTCTGGGAGCCGTTCCCGCCTTACTTCATTACTTTTCGTTGTGCGCGAGGAGTCACTTCGTTTCAGTAAATTTTCTTCATTTTGCGTATTTTCGTTCTTCCGTTGTGATATACAATCATGCCAAAAAGGCACAGGAAGTCGGCTGATACCGACTCTATCGAAAAATTAAAGAAAAAGATTTGTAAATATCAAAAGAAGCTGGAAACTCGTCAGCAAACAGCTTTTGAGGTTAGATCTTCTCAGAGTACCCTGGAAACAGACCAGGAAATAATGAGTCCGCAAGTGAACTTCGGTAAGTAAAGTTTTTCTTCTTCAGTGAGCTTACACATGAGGTAAGACAGACTGGATGCATGAGAGGCTTGCAACATGGCAAGAGAGGAACCGTTAGGTTAACCTCAGAATACCAGTGAGCTTACACTGGAGGTAAGACAGGCTGGAAGAATATTAAGCTTGCACATGAGGCAAGTAGCGTAATTCCGACAGTACCAGTGAGTTTACTCTTGAAGTAAAACAGACTGGAAGAGTGGAGAATTTTCCACACTAGTGACAAGTGAGGTTAAGTTAACCTCAACCTTATGATACAGGCTATGATTGAGATACGCCTTTTTTGACGCATACGGACTAATTTTTTGTAAAACTCTGTCCTTTTGTTTTGTCTCAAGGACGTCCGAGTGCCGAACAGGAGGACTCGATGCTTTTAGACTTGGAAAACATCGAAAATTCTCCCCCTGAGGAAGCTGGTTTATGCGAGGAAATTTTGAAGTTCCTAGGAGACAATCCGAAAATGTCTAAAGCAGTCGACCCAAAGAGTAACCCCAAAAATCGCCTATTTTTGGTTCCGCGATATTGGAATTGAATTGTGTGCCAAATGGTACCTTATGATAAGACATCAATCACCAAAGTTTTAAGTTGAGGTGAGAATTAGTTTCAGAAATATGGAGGGTAAAGTAGTCAAAATTTATTAACGCGTCAGTTCATAACGCTTTAAAACACGAATTTTTATGTCAATCTAATAATTTAAAACTTCGTATCCAGAGGTTTTGCTGATTGTTGACAACGAATTTCAAGTCAGATTTTAAAAATTCAAAATCGCTGATAAAATATGGCGAATAATATATTTTAAAAATTCATGACTCAAAGTTACAAAATCGATTTTCGAATCCTAACGAATTTTTATAAATTGTTGAATTATTATTTTATATTAATTATATTAATTTATTATTATATTAATTAATTATAATTATTTTCAATTATATTAATTAATTATATTAATTTTATAATTACTCTTGTTTCATTATGGTATTCAACAACAATCAATCCTTAACTTCGTCAGTGAATTCAATGAACAATCATTTATTTATCGACCAAATTGGCAATACATTATAATGGATCACAACGTTTCGATCATCAATCGTGGCCCTTTTCAAGTGATCAAAATTAATAAGTCATTTTCTACAAAAACATAATATCAAGTCAATAAAATCCTTCAAAATACAAATCAACCATAAATACAATAATTAAAATATTACTGACTGAAAATAACTTATATCTAATAATTCATTATGAACAAAACATACGAGCGAATCACGCAAGAACACTCGACCAGACAACGATGTAGACGACTGAATCGATAACAAGTATATCGTTAAAACAGTACCATCACCCCACCATGTAACCTTATTTTCGCTTTAAGATGATATCATATATACATGGCAGTTTTTCTGTGTCCCTTTGTAAATTAATCGTACTGTCATGACTCTTAATAAAACACATTTCAGCGATCTCCCTTTTTTTGAAATGCTTATCTTGGTGCAAAATCTGTACATTGTTCCAATCAAAATCATGGTTTTCATTAGTTCTATGCTTACTAACAACGGAGTGATCGCTAACATGCTTTTTTATATCCATTCTATGTTCTTTAATACGTGTCGAAAGATGTCGCTTGGTCTGTCCCACATAACAACAATCGCAGTCATGACACTGAATCCTGTAAACAACATCCGTCTTATCTGTGTTCATCAACCTATCTTTGCCACGCTTAATTACACAGTCCAACCTATTTTGGATGTTGTAAATAATATTAAAACCTAACTTATTTAAATTACGTCTGATGTTTTCACTCCAGTACTTAATATACGGTATTTTCACTGTATTTTTGTTAATTTGTGCCTCTGTATTCACTCCTTCATTGACCAAAACCTCTCTAAGATTTAATTTCTTAATGCGTTTGTTTATTTGTTCGTCTATAAACGTTGCTGGATAACAGTTGTTAAGCAAAATATTTCGTACTATATTAATGTTTGGAAAATGAAAGCGAGAGTCAGAAAGCAAAATCGCTCTGTCCACAAGGCTCGTTATTACGCTGATCTTATGATTATTAGAATGATTCGAGAGAAAGTTAATGTAACGATCCGAGAACGTGGGTTTCCTGTACCAATTGGTTATCAATCTTCCATTGTCTTTAATTACTGTAGCATCCAGAAAATTGATAGAACCATTCTTCTCTAATTCGCTTGTAAACTTTAACCTCGGATGGTACCCATTAAATACATCAATGACCCCTCGAATTCTATCTTTTGCTAGAATTGTGAATATATCGTCCACATATCTAACATAAGTCACTAAATTAAAATCTAAATCCGCAATACACTTAGTCTCTAAATCATCTAAAACCATATCAGCCAGTATGGGTGACAGTGGAGAACCCATTGGGCTTCCAAAAATTTGCTCGTAAAATTGACCCTCGAACTTAAAATTAGTGGAACAAAGTACTAATTCAATGGCATGCTTAAATTGGCTGAAACTGAATTTTGTAAACTTTGAAATCTCATGCCATCTTTTCTCTATTCCTGACATCACTAATTCTATGGGGATATTCGTAAATAGTGAAGTAACATCCAGTGACACTAACACCTCATCAGGTTTAATTTCCATTCCATTAACTAACTTCACAATATTTTATATTTTATATAATACTTTAATTATTGTATTTATGGTTGATTTGTATTTTGAAGGATTTTATTGACTTGATATTATGTTTTTGTAGAAAATGACTTATTAATTTTGATCACTTGAAAAGGGCCACGATTGATGGTCGAAACGTTGTGATCCATTATAATGTATTGCCAGTTTGGTCGATAAATAAATGATTGTTCATTATGGTATTGTTGTTACCATAATTTTGTTTCTGAAAATATAATTTCAGATTTGTAATCAGCAATCCAAGAAACCCCTAGATATTTTTTACAAAAATTAAAAAATTAAAACATTTTTTTAAATATATGGTTCGCCATATTTAATCAGCGATTTTGAATTTTTAAAATCTGACTTGAAATTCGTTGTCAACAATCAGCAAAACTTCTGGATACGAAGTTTTAAATTATTAGATTGACATAAAAATTCGTGTTTTAAAGCGTTATGAGCTGACGCGTTAATGAATTTTGACTACTTTGACCCTCCATATCTCTGAAACTAATTCTCACCTCAACTTAAAACTTTGGTGATTGATGTCTCATCTTAAGATACCATTTGGCACACAATTCAATTCCAATATCGCGGGACCAAAAATAGGCAAAAAACCACTGATTTTGGGGTCACTCTTTACATAAGGATATCTTAGATCGCTTAGACGCATGGATAATCGACGGTTTACCGAAAGAGGATCGAGAAAAACTTATTAAGAAATATTCTCGCCTAGAGATTCTTGAGGCTTCCAAATTAAATCCTGAAGTTGAGCCAGTAATGCAGGACGCGGCGATCAAGAGAGATAAACATTTTCTCGATTGTCAAAATAATATTGATTCGGCCATTGCGAGTGTAGAATCTGCACTATCGCTAATTTTATCTGTCGGAGATGACGGCTTAGATGAGCTATTAATTATAGAAAGGCTCTCAGATGCGATTAGATTCTTAGTTGATCTTTTTAACAAACAGACAACTTGTCGGAGGGCGTTTATTCTACCCGGTTTAAAACCTAAGTAAAAAGCAGCTCTGGAAAAAACTAAATCGGCAGATTTTCTTTTTGGAAAAGAATTGAGTGAAAAGATCAAGCAAGTAGAAGTTATGAAAAAAATGGCGAAGACTCTTAAAGAACAGCCATGTAAGAAGCAAGGTAATTACTCTTCAAAAAACTGTAGAGGCGTTCCAGGGAGGACCTGGAACGCCAATCAGTCATATCGACACCAAAGACAATCGAAACGCCTATTCTTCAAAAAGAAGACGCCATATCAGCAGACTCAACATCGTCCGCAGACTTCGGGATCCAAGTCCTCGATAGTGAACGACAAAAAGACGTAGTAAGTCCCATAGCTGATCGGTTAAGTAGATATTTTGAGAACTGGAGCAAAGTAACAAAGGATAAATTTGTGTTACAATGTATCAGAGGTTACAAAATCCGTTTTACTAAACTAGTTTCTCAGGTTTTCGCATATCGAGAACCATTTCGATCTACTAACGAGTTAAGTCTATTTACTCAAGCAATAGATACCTTATTGAGTAAGGGAGCCATTGTACGATGTAAAGCGGAAACAGGTCAATATCTATCACCTTATTTTTTAGTTCTAAAACCGAAAGGGGATTACCGTTTTATTTTAAATTTAAAAGGCTTGAATAAGTTTATACAGACAGATCATTTAAAAATGCAAGATTTACGAACAGCTTTGAAGCTAGTTCTGCAGGATTATTTTATGGCATCACTAGATTTACAAGATGCGTATTTTCTTATACCTGTACACAAGTCTTGTAGAAAATATTTAAGGTTTCAATTCCAAAAAGTTATATTTGAGTTTACGGTACTCCCTTTCAGATTATGCACTAGTCCTTATGTGTTTACGAAGATCATGCGACCTGTCATGGCATCTTTAAGAGAGCAGGGTTTTATATCCGTGGATTACCTCGATGATATCTTATTAATAGGAAAGAATCATGACGAATGTTACAAGAATGTTCAGGTAACCAAAACCTGGTTAGAGTCTTTAGGTTTTATTTTAAATGAATCAAAATGTGTTTTGTCTCTGTCAAGGCAATGTCGGTTTTTAGGTTTTGAAATTGATTCACGTAAACATATACTATCGCTCCCCAAGGAAAAGAAATTAAACATCCTCAATATGCTAAGGAAAACGGTTAATAAATCAAAGGTTACCATAAGAGACTTTGCACAGTTAATCGGCACTCTAGTGGCCGCGTGCCCCGGAGTACAGTATGGTTGGGCTCATATCAAGACGCTTGAAAGAGAAAAAGAGCTAGCCCTAATTCTCAATGGCAGAAATTATGAAGACAAAATATCATTGTCAGTCGGAACAAGGTCTCAATTCGATTGGTGGGAAAGGAATCTTCCCAACGCCTTTTCTAACTTCAGAAAAGACGCCGCAGATACAGTAGTTTTTACGGATGCGTCAACGTCCGGTTGGGGAGCAGTATTAGAGAACAAGAAAATCCATGGTTTTTGGTCAGGAAAAGAAAAACAAGAGCATATAAATTTGCTAGAGCTCAAGGCGGTCTGGTTGGCATTGTTGTCCTTTGAGGCGGAACTTAGAAATTGTCATGTTTTGTTGAGAGTCGATAATACGACGGCTATTTCCTATATTAATAGAATGAGAGGCATTAAATATCAAAAGTTCAATTTAATAGCGACACGAATATGGCGTTGGGCTGAGAAGAATAATGTTTGGCTTCACGCGGAACATATATCGTCAAACCAAAATTCCATAGCGGATAGATTATCTCGTCTAAAAAACCTCGGTACTGAATGGGAATTAGCTGACTATGCATTCAATGAGATTATAAATACTTTTGGTTTTCCGGAGATAGACTTATTCGCTACAGGCTTTAACGTTAAATGTCAACGGTTTTATTCTTGAGTTATCGAACCAGACGCTTGGGCAATTGACGCCTTTTCAATCTCTTGGTTAAAATTTTTCTTTTATGCCTTTCCCCCTTTTTCCATGATTTTGCGAACGTTAAATAAAGTAGTGCAGGATAAAGCAACAGGAATCCTTATAGTTCCAGAATGGCGAGGCCAAACTTGGTACCCATTATTTAGTAAACTTTTAGTAGATGATCCTCTCATATTTAGACCATCTCGAAGATTGCTCTTATCACCTTGCAAGTCGATGATACATCCAATGGCGCAGCACCTTACACTACTATCAGACATTGTCTCCGGGAAGCTTATTTACGAAGAAATTTGTCAACAGACTGCATAGAAATATTGATCGCCTCATTGTCAGACAATACACTTAAGCAGTATAATTCCGCGTTAAGACGATGGTGGAATTTCTGCATGGAGAAAACGCAAGATCCGTTTGTAATCACGACTAGTGATTTGTTAGAATTCTTAACAGACCTATTCAGACAGGGCACGTCTTATGGATCCTTAACACACACCGGTGTGCAGTTTCGTTACTGTCACTTAACAAGATTGGAGAGGATCCCATTATTAGTCGTTTCTTAAAAGGTGTAGCAAATTTACGCCCCATAAATTCACGTTATGCATCTACACGGGATACAAATATAGTATTATTAGGAGTGTGATTTAGTTTTGAGGGTTTTGCAACAGATGGCTGTAGTGTCAGTTTGTTCCAATAGCTGTTTCCGATAACTGTTGTTTCTTACAGTGTTGACATTATCCATGACATTTAGTAGCATTATAGCAATAGATGCAATAACAGTCGTGTTTATATCATCGTAAAAATGGAACTTCCGAAAGAGCATTTTCGACATGCGTTGCTTTTGTTTTTTAATCAAAAGAAAACTGCGGCTGAGGGTTATAGAATTCTTGTGGAAACTTATGGTGATTCTGCCCCATAAATTAAGACGTGTGAATACTGGTTTAGACACTTTAAAAGTGGTGATACTGATGTGAAGGACAAAGAACGCTCGGGACAACCAAGAAAGCTTGAAAATGCAGATTTGCAAGCATTATTGGACGAAAATCCAACACAATCCACTTCAGAACTTGCCAGAGCATTAAATGTTGATCGTACAACAGTTACCAAACATTTACATGAAATGGGAAAAATTCAGAAAGAAGGGAAATGGGTTCGACATCAATTATCGGAAAGTGCCATTGGAACCGGTTGAACATTTGCATTTCGTTGATCGCCAGGCAAAAAAAGAAGAGTCTTTTGTCTCGGATTGTTACTGGGGATGAAAAGTGGATTTATTTTTATAATCCGAAACGCAGAAAATCATGGGTGGATCCAGGAGAACCATCAACATCCACTCCGAGAAGCAATATTCACGGTTCAAAAGTAATGCTCTGTATTTGGTGGGATGAAGAAGGTATAGGCTGTTAAATCCGCATGAGACTGTCACGACTGATCGTTATCGACACCAATTGTACAAGTTGAAGCAAGCATTGGACCAAAAACGACCACCAATTGCGAGTAAACGACGGAAAGTGATTCTTCTTCATGACAACGCTCGATCTCACGTTGCGTTATCAGTGAAACAAACACTATTAGAGCTTGAATGGGAAGTCTTACCGCACCCCGTGTATTCTCCGGACATTGCTCCATGCGATTATTATTTGTTCCGGTCGATGCAACACGCTTTAGAGGATACACACTTTCATAATTTCGAAGAAGTGTGAAAATTCGTCGACGAATGGATCAACTGAAAAGAAGAGTGATTTTATCGTGGTGGAATCCATCTCTTGCCAGAAAGATGGGAAAAAGTTATAGAAAACGAAGGAAAATATTTTGATTAAGGTATTTATTCATTATCATATTTAAATACATGCGTTTTTGAGCAAATAAACCTCAAAATTAAATCACACCCCTAATAGATAAGATTAAGACGTGGTGGCCTTTAAGTAAACTTACTTTACAAGAGTTAACGGAAAAAACCATTATCTTGTAGCGTTAGGTACTGCCAGTCGAGCACAGACTTTGGCGGCAATTGAGGAAATAATATTAAAGAAACTAAAGAAGGTTTAGAAATAAGAATTATAAAACGTACAAAAACATATAGTCCAGGAAAAGCTAGACCGCTTTTGTGTTTGCCATTTTTTAGGAAAAAGCCATAGCTTTGTATTGCGACCACTGTGATCCAATATTTGAGAGTTACGGCTAAGTTAAGAGAAAATCAAAACTCTTTGTTTATTGCGATAAATAAGCCGCATAAAGCAGTTACGGTTCAGACGATTAGTAGATGGATCAAGACGGTTTTACAAAAATGTGGCATTGACATTAATGTTTTTTCGTCTCATTCGACGAGATATGCATCGTCCTCCGCAGCCTTTGCGAGTGGACTTGATCTTGATACCATTAGGAAGGCTGCGGGCTGGACAGAGGGATCTACAGTGTTCGCAAAATTTTATAATCGTCCAATATCAGAGAATTGTTCTTTTGCAAGAGCTGTGGTTAAATGACGTGCGTCGTTTATACTATTGTTGTCTCGTATTTTTTATTTTTTTTGTCAGATTATTCTCAGATTTGAACTGTGTTTTTTTATGTCACCAACGTGAATAAATACCTTAACACATTTTTCATTCTAATTGTGCGAGAAGATGTACGCATGTAATTAACCAGAAAGAATAAAAAATTATCTGAGCTCTAAATAACTACGTGTTGTAATCTTGAGAACGAGGCCTGAAATATAATTGAAGATCAAACGAACTTACCTGTAAGTGAAGTTCGATCGAGATTATATGAAGAGCCTCGTTCGAAAAGATTACAACCCGTCCAGATCAACACATGTTTCAAATTCTTTCAACATGTTTTCCCGCCCCTCGACAGGTGATCTTTTCTTTCTGGTTCTTTCGCTTTCTCTAAAAGTAATAAAGTAAGGTGGGAACGGCTCCCAGAGCGGGAGTTTCAAATCTGAATGATGTGGCTTCTAGCACCTCGAAGAGGTACTACGTGTTGTAATCTTTTCGAACGAGGCTCTTCATATAATCTCGATCGAACTTCACTTACAGATATATTCGTTTGATCTTCAATTATCACTGTGTCCGATTGGATCCATGTCCGATTCACTAAACCTGCTGTGTCCGATTTATTCTGTGGGCAACTGGGCGTCACTCGGTCGAAACGTAGCGTGATTTGCTATCATTGTATAGCTAGTTTGTGGTCGAATTTAATAAATTTCAATATGTATTGATTCACTGGTGACAAGAAGGAGTATTATTTTGAATAATATTTTTCTAATACTATTTCAGGTACGTTCGTATTATAAATTTTATAATCATTTTCAAGGAAACATATTCTTCTTTTGATTCATTACATATTTGATCTTCTTCAGACGAACTTGAAACTTGAAGATCTTTTTGTTTTTTTAAAGCTGCATTTTTGTATAGTTTTTCGTTCTTTTATTTGTTTTATTTGTTACCTGTAAAAATCTTCGTAATCTATCCGTACTTATTTTATCTTTACATTCATCAAGAAGCCAACAATAAGAAGATTTTTTCACAATCATAATTCTGTTATCTACTTTAATTTTTAAGAAAGGCGAGCTTTCTGTTATTGATTTCTGGGATATTTGTTTTGAAAGATCTTTCAATTCTAGGCTCTATAATTTGAAATCGTTAGAATTATCAAGTAAAATTGAACTAGAAGCACAAATGTTAACATCCTCGACATTTGTGTTTCTAGCGTTTATAATGCAATCATTATCGATTTCATGTTCTGCATCATCGAATTTATAATCATTGTTTCAAGTTTGCAAAGAGATATTAACAAATTTCCAATCTGTATCATTTGTAGTTTTCATACCTAATTTTTCAGTTCTTTCAATAGCATCTTTCAGAGCCTCCTCGACTACTTCTGTAATATTTAAATTTTCTATATATATAACTCCTCTTCTCGCTAGTATTAGAATAAACAAACGTCATAAATTCTTCGACCAAGCTGGCAAACTTTATTAAATCTGATGTACAACGTTTCGACCATGTATTTTTCAGTCCTTATCAAGTACGTTAATTTCTTACGAAAAAATTCGGCACATATAACAGAAGTGGCAGCAATTCGTCATACCTACAGACTAAAAAGTTTTTTCTTTTCAAAAGCATGTTAAAAATGGAAAACAGAAACACTTATCAAACTCATGTCAAAAACAAAGACAGAAACCTCAAACACATGTACAGTTAGTCAACTTACATCTGTCGCAAAGGAAACAAATTACAATAAAAATTTTCTTTAAAAACGTCAAGATAGTCGTGATAGTATGATACGATTGGTCTACTGGAGAACACACCAGTACTGCAGAGCCGCCAACGAGTAACTGATGACAAAACAAAAACATCGTTTTCATGTAATCCTCGCGATCTTGTCGTAACCAGATGGTAAATTATTTGTGTCTTTCTGCAAGTTAATGGAATTGCAACTTTTCTTAATAAAAAACATCTCGGCTATCTCTCTCTTTCTTTTATTATTTTCCTTATGTAAAATTATAGGGTCAGCCCAGTCAAAATCATGAGTATTATGTATTCGATGTTTACTAACAACAGAATGGCTACTGTAGAGTATAGCTCGAAGGAGCTCACGCCGGCGAAAGCGGGAGTATGTAGATGGCGCGAGCAGAAGAGATTATTATTATAAGAACCGACACGGCGAAGGCCGCAGTGTAAAGTAGAGAAGAATAAAGAGTGAAGTAAGACAACAAAAATACGTGTGAATATCTAAGTGAACCCCATGAGCGATCCTACAAGTGGCGACGAGGATGGGATTTGACGTCGGTAAAGGACAGGAAAACTTAAATTAGAACAGGAATCTGACCTAACCTCGAACAATGAGGTTCGCGGGTATTTATTTCCAGAAATCCGCACGTAAGCTAAATCCTGTTTCATCTGAAAATATGCGACACGGGGTCAAACAAATTATCGGCTACGAAATATAATTAAGGGTCAGGCAAGCTACCAGACCATGTGAAATGTACTCAAGGGTCAGGCAAACTACCAGACCATGTGAGATATAAATAAGGGTCAGGCGAGCTACCAGACCATATGCAATATAAAATAAGGGTCAGTCGAGCTATCAGACCATGTGAAATATAAGTATTGGGTCCGGCATACTACCAGACTATGAGAGACCGAATAGATAAAGATTACACGTGTTACTAGATACGCTAAGTATCGAGGAAATAATATATGAGCTAGATGATTATTTATCTTTATATCGCTAAAGGACCATTTCAGACATAATCACGGTTATGCGAATCGTAGCAGACTTACCCATACACAGTTGCTTTTCAGGGCAGAAAGGAATATGAATATGTCATCCATACCTACCCTAGAAAATTTCGACTGCGGAGGGGAACCTAGCTCGGTAGAAGTGAGATGGGAAAAATGGACGAAGCATTCGAGGTTTTCCTTCAAGCATTGGGCGTGACTGACCCTGGGAAAAAGAGAGCGATGCTCTTACACACTGCAGGTCTCCAACTGCAAGAAATCTATTGTGACGTCCTGACGTCCACCTCACACCCATTTTTATTTTTTTTCTTTAATTTGCAATATTAATTATTAATGTATAACCGCTGATAGTTATTTTTGAGCGCCATCGATAATTACCATTTTTGCTTCACTACTTATTATTAACTACAGGCTTGCGTACAGTAGTCTGTTATTAATCTAACCAAGAATATTATTTACTTAGCAACCTAACCGACACATTTGTTATGTTAAAGGCTTTAGCTTGATAATAGTTTTAATATAAAAATATATAAAGTAATGTTAATAATATTAACATATATAAAGGGAAAAGAAAATATTAAAACCACAAAAACAATATATATATGTATAACTTAGTTATTATGCTTCATGATAGATTTATTTAATTAATTTAGTCACATATATATACAGGGTGGTCCACTTAAATCGATCATCTTAGATATTTCACTTGTTTTTGATGATACGAAAAAATGTTTAAGGAAAAAGTTGCACCGTTCGAAGGGGCTATCATGATGACAGAACAAAAAGTTTTTCAAGGCTATTTTTTTCGGAGATTCAAAGGTCAAGATAATTTTTTTTAATGGAACTACATATTTTTGTTTGCGCAATTTTATAGCCAACATCGAGAGGAGTTCAGCAACCTATGATAACATGACCTTTAAATGATCTTGAACGCGGGAAACAGAAAAATCAAACTTTATGCTCTTCAACACAAAAATTTATTTAAGGAGGTGTTCGAAATGATGTCCCTCGACTTCAATACATTTCCTAATACGATGCACAAATGATACTCTTACCCTTTCTATCATTTCTGAATTTATATTAGCACATGCATTCAAAATGCGCTCTCTCATGTTCTCTTGTGTAGTTGGTACATCATTGTAAACAGTGTTCTTTAACATTCCCCACAAAAAAAGTCTAAAGGATTCAAATCAGGAGAACGTGCTGGCCAACTGATATGTCCTCCTCTTCCTATCCAGCGTTCCGGAAACATTTCGTGTAAAACTGTACGTGCAACACGTGCGTTATGAGCCGGACAACCATCAGGCTGATACCACATTTGTAAACGAGTTTCTAACGGCACCTCTTCCAATAAGTTTGGTAATTGTTGGGACAAAAAATCAGCATATTTTTAACCATTTAATGTACCATCAATAAAGAAAGGGCCAATGATTCGATTGTGTAAAACACCATACCATACATTAAAACTCCATGGACGTTGACGTTCTACTTGTCGAAGCCACCTTGGATTTTCAACGGACCAATAGTGCATATTTCTTCTATTTACTTGTCCATGGTTAGTGAAAGTTGATTCATCAGTAAACAATATTCTGTTGAAAAAGAATTCATTGACCTCCAACTGTTGTAGCGCCCATTGACAAAATTCTATTCGATTGATAAAATCATTTCCATGAAGTTCTTGATGCAATGCAATGTGATATGGATGAAATGAGTGGCATTTAGGAATGCGTAAAACACTTGTCTTGGAAATACCAGTATTTCTTTGTATTTGTTGAGAACTGATATGTGGATTATTTGCCACTGCAGCCAAAACAGTAACTTCTGCTGGTTCATTAGTTTGCAAACGAGGTCGAATTTTCTTACGTGAACAAACACTTCCAGTTTCACGAAATGTTTTAATAAGACGGTCAAAAGCAGCGCGAGACGGTAAACGCTTTTCAGGGTATCTTTGGCCGTACATTCTCTGCGCCTCTGTAGAGCTTCTTCCGCTTTCACCGTAAATAAGAAGCATTTCTATTTTTTCCTCTTTCGTATAATCAGTCATATTTAAACTCTGATATCGAGAAGCTCAGGAAATGAACTGAACTGCGAAAGCATTTCACGATCATAAATATTTACATACACATACACACACGCACACGATACATGTATGGAATTATTTCAATCTTACATTCCATTGAATTCCAGAACATGAGAGTGTTTACCGATGAATCAATGTTCACTAACCATGGACAAGTAAATAAAAGAAATATGAACTATTGGACCGTCGAAAATCTAAGGTGGCTTCGATAAGTAGAACGTCCATGGAGCCTTAGAAAATGTATTGAAATCGGAGGACATCATTTCTAACACCTCCTTAAATAAATTTTTGTGTTGAAGAGCATAAAGTTTGATTTTTCTGTTTCCCACGTTCAAGATCATTTAAAGGTCATGTTGTCATAGGTCGCTGAACTCCTCTCGATGTTGGCTATAAAATTGCGCAAACAAAAATATGTAGTTCCATTTAAAAAAATTATCTTGACCTTTGAATCTCCGAAAAAATAGCCTTAAAACAATTTTTGTTCTGTCATCATGATAGCCCCTTCGAACGGTGCAACTTTTCCCTTAGACATTTTTTTGTATCATCAACAACAAGTGAAATATCTAAGATGATCGATTTAAGTGGACCACCCTGTATATATATTATCTAAAACATAAAAACACAAAAACATACATAAAATCAGTAAAATATATAAAAACAGTTTTATATGTTCTAGCAGTGAAATAAAATAGTTTTGAAACATTTATCATTAATAATTTGATAGATTTATAATATAATATTACGAGGTTGGTAATATTTAAGATCGTTTGAATTGTAATACCATGAAGGTTTTTGTAGGTATAGCAAAACCATTGAGATACTTAATATTGTTTATTATATAAAAAGTATTAATGTTAGTTGTAATAATTGAAAGAATTGATTTGAAAATATATCTTATTATATGGTTATATAGCCATTGATAAGTATTACAATTTGGCTTAATACATTTTGGGTTATTGATAGGATAAAATATTTAATTATTTTTTATAACAAAGAAACAAATGGATTTTATTATACTATAGTAAAGTCCTTTGCAAGTAGGTAATTTTCGTTAAAACCAAAAGGGTCGGTTATTATATAAAAACGGGAAAAATCAATTTGTTATTCAAGACAAGAGTAAAAATAATGCCGGCGGAATTGAGTTTTATTAAGTGACAGTGTAGCTTTGACAGTTATTATAATTTATGGAGGCACTTGGTGTTGATTGTTGTATAAGGTTATAAGTTGTCATTAATAACAATTGAAGGAGTAAATTTTGGAATTGATTTTATTATACAATGAAATAGCTTTTGTGAGTATAGTAAATTGTATTACCACATTTGAAGTAATTTATCGTACAGGAAAATAAAGATTATTTTTATAACCTAAAAGGAGAAACATTTTATAAGTAAAAGAATATAGAATATTTATCTACATTCTTAGTCAAAAAGAAGTACATATTTAAAGTTACGAAATTGCAATAAAATTTCACCAATTTTTTTGGGTCTAAAATTTGAACCGTAAGGAAATAATTTGTTATAATTATATTGAAGCATCTAGGTCATAAGAGGAAATTAATAGGGACCTCAGATTTTGAAAATAATCATTTTTACGGAAGTGACCAATAACTTTCGGGAATCATCATTTTTAGCTAGGCTGATGGTACCTTTGATGAAATTTTTCTTATCGCACCACGAGATCATTGAGAAACCGCAAAAATTGCAAAGTCACTATTCGTTAAACAAATCAGCGTTATTTTTCAATATTTATAGTGTAGAAAGTTTTAATGAAATATTAATAGTTTCGAAGTTACAAAGTTAAAAACAATTAAAGTCAAAATCAATTAGTGAACAATTTAATATAAAAGGAAATAAGTTGTTTAACCCAAAAATATTAAGAAAAGAATAAATCGTTAATTAATTATGAATAAAAGTATATTACACATGGTATTACATACATAGTAAGGATTATTGAATTTATTTAAAGGAATATTTTATGTTACTGAACATTAATTTAGGTATATAATTATTACGGATTTAATCCGTTGATAATTAAGTATATTAACCATACCATATACGAACACACTTATATATGTGCGTATAACCCATAAAACAATTATTGGTTATTTAAGATTTTATGAATTAATTAAGACTAACATTGTATTGGAATAATAATTTTATACGGTTTAATTATAATATTAAACCCGGCACACCAATAGTTGCTTTATTACTAATTTTATAATAACCAAAGAATAGACGTGCAAGTACATACACGTGTATATATATATATATATATATATATTATTATTTCAATCAGGTGCCGACAAGTCACCGTCTTTTACAATTAGTCATCATGAAATAATATTCCTTCGTGAATTTAAATCTTTATTCTTTTGTTACTTAACGCTGTGTTCACTGTCTTATTCAAATTAATATTTAAATAATTCTGTAATGCTCACAAATTTAATTCTTAAAATTATAACGCTTGACATATGCATTTTATATGCTCTTAGTCTTATGCATGAATTATTATAAGACCTTGCATACGTCTACTTAATAATATGACGCACTCAGCTGAATAATAATCATTATAAATTATTGTAAAATCAATTATTGGTATCATGAGCCTTTAATAATGTAATTAAATCATCTAAAATTATTATTTTAGCTGAGTGCGTCATATTATTAAGTAGACGTATGCAAGGTCTTATAATAATTCATGCATAAGACTAAGAGCATATAAAATGCATATGTCAAGCGTTATAATTTTAAGAATTAAATTTGTGAGCATTACAGAATTATTTAAATATTAATTTGAATAAGACAGTGAACACAGCGTTAAGTAACAAAATAATAAAGATTTAAATTCACGAAGGAATATTATTTCATGATGACTAATTGTAAAAGATGGTGACTTGTCGGCACCTGATTGAAATAATAATCCAAGACCGCTGTCTTAATCAAAGGTTGAATAGATATCTCGAGCAGTATATATCGGCAGGAAGTTGCAGCTGCCATTTGATTCGGAGAAACTCCGGTTGATTAAAAAGTATAACAGATGAGCGATAATTCTGTACTGAGAATTTTATGTTGAACTTACGCGTCAAAATACGTTTATCTTTTGTAAGCGTTGAGCTCATCGTTGAGCTCATTGTCCCCACTAGACGCACCGTGAGACCAATCCCACCACTTAAATTTTCGATCCCACCATAAGAAGCTTCGGAAACGAAGATCCAATGAATTAAGTGGGCAGAGCCTCCCTACTATTTTAGTTTTTACTTTAACCATAGCGTCCCCACTTATTGTAACCCCTTCTCGAGCTACAGGGACCCTGTCCCCACGCATCATAAGTTTCGAGTATATAACGTGGTGCAGCAGCCAGAGAATTATCGATTATTATTAGGACACTTTTAGAATTATTACGAGACCAACTTGGAGTCGCTAGCTAGCGTAAATTCGCTAACTGGGCGTAAAATATAACGTAGAGCCAGTGAAGTTCGAGTTATTACCGAAGTCTGATTGACTTATTCTTTTGCTGCTACATCATCAAGTGCTTCCTGACCTGAGGGTTAGATCTGTGCGAACACTTGTGAGTAGATTTGTTTCATTATTTTATACTCGCTGCTCTTAGGGAACGTTATACTTGTACTCCATATACATACTATACATTTTGACAGAGTTATAAAGCTTCAATACATTATTACACTTACAGTTACTTAATAGTTTTGATTTATAATTATTTGTGAAACAATTACTGGCCTGAGGGTTCAGATTTATATGACATTTGCGAATAAAATTATTTCGAGTGACACATACACTCATATTGTAACCAAGTTCTATACTACACTTGATTTCAGTAATAAACTTTTGATTAATTTGGTTGTTCATTAAATTTAGCCTTCAAATATTATTGTATTAATCATTGAGAATAATGTTAGTGATACAACAGTTGCAAACAATTATATTTCAACTTTAACTTTCGTTCAGAATCGCTCGCCAGCGTAAATTCGCAGCGAAGCGTCATCCTATATTGAATATATAGTGCATGAATGCATTAATTCTTTCAATTTATTTGTGCGAGGCATACCCATTTATTTCATTTATATCAAAAGCGTTAATTCGTTTTTCCCCTTTGAATACCATTAACAGCGACTTCATTCGCTGTGATTTATCCTTTGAAAACATTCGAGGGCGAACATTCGCTTCCATACCTGTCATATACTACGGCGTGTATAGCCGCCATTTTCTCATGCCTTAGCCCGGTATAAGAGCATATATGTCTCATTATACAATTAAGTCACATTTAATATTAAAGTGAATTAAAATCAAATCATACCATTATTTGAAGGATAATTCGATTATAAACATTAATTTAACCAATTGCATTACAAGTTTATTACATTTATGTACTTAAATCAAGTGATCATGGTAAAAGTCCGACTTACGCTAGTAACAATAGTACGACTTACGCTAGTGACAATATTAAGAGATTGTTAATTTACCATAAAGCAGTGCATGGTGAATTAATAACTTTAATTATGGTTACAGTATATCACTAACAAGATTTAAGTTTAACAAATTACATAATTGTCGTTATTGTATTGTTAAGCACGAACATAGATTCATTCGTCTGACCAATTCCTTATGCATACTACGTCTGACCATTTCATTATATATTCCACCTGATACATTCAATTTAGTCACAAGAGGTATATCTTATTTAATTAACAAATAAAGCATTACGAAATTATGAATAATAATTAATAACGAATTAGAATCAATATTAATTTGTTTTAAATCACTATTTTATTCTTCAACTCCATCACCGTGTATGAGCATAAAAGTGCTCGTCTCCTTACCTTGTGCTACATTCCACTTATTAGAAAGGAAGGCATAGTAACCTGCCTACTTTTCTTTTGAGATATTTTATTTTATTCAATCCCTTGCATATGAGCATTATTATTGCTCATCCTTTCCGTTTTTCCATTTGATTAATAATTAGTAAGAGCGAAGTGACGCTCTTATTTCCATATTATACTACTTCTGTACACTACACAGCGACATTACGCTATGATGTCCTTTTCAATATTTTCCTATTTTTATACCGTAATTTTGTTGAAGAATTAAAAGAGATAATAATTTAAATTCATTTTTCATTTATTAAATAATAGAGAGATACCAAGTTACAATCAAAATTGACTTACAATATTTTCCTTTTGACAATCACGATTTCATCACCGTAAGAGTTAATCGCAAGCTCTCTCCATTCCCGGGTAAAGTCGGTGTATGCAGATAGACCCATAATCAAAAGAGAGCACCTGAAATCAAATCACCTGAGGGATAGATTTGGGACAGGTAGCTGACCGTCTACATTCTCACTTCCCCGGACGTGACACTATTATAACATACCAGGAGAACACACTGAGGAAACAACCGAGACAGACGGTGATGTGTATAAGACGGCTAT
This sequence comes from Ooceraea biroi, assembly GCF_003672135.1. NCBI lineage: Eukaryota > Metazoa > Arthropoda > Insecta > Hymenoptera > Formicidae > Ooceraea > Ooceraea biroi. The sequence goes on along the minus strand of NC_039517.1, from coordinate 11,278,335 downwards.
AACAAAACTGAACGAGTATTTCTCCCCAAAACAAAGCAAGATCTACGAGAGGCACCTATTTTGTCTCATGAAGCAAGAACCTGGCGAAAAGTAGGAAAAGTTCCTGATTCGACTACGTTATCAGGCAAATAAATGCAAATTTTCAAATATCGAAGAGCACCTGATAGATGAAGTTACCGAGAAGTGTTCGTCAGCGGAGCTGCGGAAAAAGATTTTAACTACAGGAGACAAAGTTACCCTCGACACTATCATAACAGAAGCGAATACTCTCGAGGCCGTCAATAAGCAACTTGAAGATTTCAAGGACAAACCCACTACCAGTGACGTAATTAAAATAGAAGTTAAGCGACAACTCTACAAGAATAATTGCATGCGATGTGGAAAGGGAGATCACTTATCTCAGGATAGAATATGCCCAGCGCGAAACAAAAAATGCGCCAAATGCGGATATGTCGGACATTTCCATGATTTTTGCCGAACGAAGAAAAGGAGAAGAAATACAGAAAACTTCGACAGTAAGAGCACGAAATTCCCCTATGAGAAACACAAGAAGAAGGATTCTATTTCTGCGGAAAAGGCGAAACATAAGGCGGAAGAGGTGGATTATGTGTTCCATATCGACGATGACGCAGAGATCGTTTGTACGGTAGGACACGTTCCTGTGCGCATGCTAATTGATTTGGGATGTACATGTAACCTGATAACTGAAAATACTTGAAAACCTATGAAAAAATACCGGGTGGAAATTACTAATTAAGTGAAGAACCCCGATAAAGTCTTTCTAAGTTATGGTAGCACAAACCCGCTGGATGTCATAGGATCGTTTGCGGCCGACATTATTGTGGAAAATAGGAAAACAAGAGCCGAATTTTTCGTAATACGTGGAGGAACAAAAAACCTCCTTGGAAAAAATACAGCTATCATTTTGGGCGTACTTCGTGTTGGGATACCAGTAAACGCTGTCGACGAATATCCAAAATTCAAGAATGTATCCATAGACATTCCTATTGATGCAACGGTTACGCCGGTTTCACAACCCTACCGCAGAATACCAATACCGCTCGAAGAGAAAGTCAATAAGAAACTGGAGGAGCTCATAAAAGCTGATATAATCGAACCAGTCAACAAACCTAGCAAATGGGTTTCTCCAATGGTACCTATACTGAAAGAAAATGGCGATATCCGTATATGTATTGATATGAGGAGAGCCAATATGGTCATTCTAAGAGAAAATCATCCCCTTCCGACGATGGATGTGCTGACACCCACTTTTAGACAGGCGAAATACTTTACTAAATTAGACATTAAGAACGCGTTCCAACAGATCGAAATAACACCGAATTCACGAGACATAACAACGTTTATCACAAGTAAGGGACTCTTCAGATATAAAAGACTCATGTTTGGCATAAAGTGTGCACCGGAAACATTTCAAAAAGTCATGGAAAGAATGCTGCTAGGCTGCGAGGGTACGGCAGTTTTTATAGACGATATTTTGGTATACACAAAATCTTATCCGCAGAGCAAATATGTGTATACAAATGGAAGGCCTGCATTTCGAGCACATGCTCTAAAATATGTAATCGGCCCTTTTCAGGGCCACAAACAGTTTTAAAACGTTGGAACAATTATTCACTAAATTATTCACTAAAATTATCTAATTTATTTAATTTACTTTCAGTCTTTACTTCAATGATATTAATTAAAAAATGTTCTCTTATTGCGTAAGGTATAATCAAAATAGCGATATTTAGATTTCATACATTGTTCTTACAAAATCTTTCGTGAAATAGTAAAATAGCGTAGACGCTCTCACGCGCCATGAACACCGTGCGCGTGCCGTTCCTGATTCACGTGTAACCCAGAGCGCTCATTGCTTAGCTTAAAATTGCTATTGTTTAAAAAGTAGTGTTCAGACGTAATTTTGCCAGAGGAAAAACTTGTTTCTATTGGTACCGACAATCATACTGTGCATTCCGTATCCGCGAATTCTGGGATACCCTGTATAATTAAGGATTAGTTTTGGGCAGAAGAGGGCTATCAAGCGCAAGAGTCTGTAAGTTCAGTTATCCGATTAACCTCTGGCGGTGTCGGATTATTTTGTTAAATCAAAAGACATTTTATTTTATTTACTGTTATTTCCCTCAAAATAAAGAAGGGATGTAGAGTATAGCTCGAAGGAGCTCACACCGGCGAAAGTGGGAGTATGTAGATGGCGCAAGCGGAGGAGATTATTATTATAAGAACCGACACGGCGAAGGCCGCAGTGTAAAGTAGAGAAGAATAAAGAGTGAAGTAAGACAACAGAAATACGTGTGAATATCTAAGTGAACCCCATGAGCGATCCTACAGCTACTAATATCCTTTTTTATATCATTTCTGTGTTCTTTTAATCTTGTTTCGAGATGTCTTTTCGTTTGGCCAATGTAACTTGCATTACAGTTAGAACAGTCAAATTTATATACTACGCTTGTTTGATGTTCCTTCTTTGTTTTGTCTTTATCTTTCCTAATCTAGCTTTTTCGGAATCATGTAAAGAACCTCAAGGCCGCAACATTTTAACACTCTCTCAATACTCTCACTTATTTTATTGATATAAGGAATACTTAGGTAATTTGTATCACTTTTTGAATTTCTACTATCATTCTATAACGTGTCACGATATTCAATTGCTTTTAGTCTACGAGTGATATATCGATCAATAAAATTCGCAGGATAACAATTATTCTGAAGGATTTCCTTCACAATTCCTAGATTCTGAGTATGGAACCTAGCGTCAGACACTAGAATAGCCCTGTCAACTAGGTTAGTTATCACACTAATCTTATATTTGCATGGATGGTTTGAAAAATAATTTATGTATCGGCCGGAGAAAGTCGGTTTCCGGTATCAGTTAGTTATGTCTAAGAGTTTCTTCAACAAATTATTTAGAACTAATCCATTATCTTTAACAGTAGAATCTATTTTTGTGAATTTTTTATTTTAGGTAAAAGATTTTCTGTTACTTCAACATTATGACATATAATTTTAGAAATTTTTCAGCCAAAATAAAATAATATGTAATTACATTTTGATTCGGACTTAATTTTTCTCGAGTTCTTTTTAATCTCTCAGATTTTTGATATTTTATACTTTCCTATTTATCACATTGACTGGCATCTACCTTAAAAGTATAAGAACAAATACGAGTACTAGAATCAATAATGGGATCAATAGTATTACTAGAATTAAAGCTAGAATCGAAAATAGAACAGTTAATATCTTCTTTCATCTTGTCTTTCAGTTTTTGCGAGTCTATAATTCGATTTTCTGTATCTTCTACTGTATCTTCTACTGTATCAAAAATAATTTTCGCTTGATCTATAACTTCCATTATATTCATAACTTTCGGTTTATCTTTCTCATCATTTATATGTTGACTAGTCTTTTCTATATGTTCTGTATCTGTAAACTCAATATTGTGAATTATTTCTGCATTTGAAAACTCTGATGACGCTTTTGATACATAATGAGTAATACAACTTTTTTCATTAAATTTAGTTGCAGATGAATTTGAATATATTTTTTAAGTAAATGCATTTGAAAGTTAGAATAAATCCAACGTTTTGATTTTGAACCTTGTTTAGAAAATTTAGATATATTATAATTTACATCACAAAAGCATTTTATAACACAATTCAATTCACCTGCATCTAAGCTTGTTTTTACTTATATTATCGAATGGTTCTCTTAAAGCTTCCCATCCATCTTTGGTTACTTTGCCTTGTGTCCAAGAAACAATTGTTTTTCGTATTCGTGCATTTTCTTCCATAATTATGGATTTCGATAATTCTTCAGATGATATAATCATCATCCATTATAATCAGTTATTATAAAAGATAATTGAGACGATAAGGTGCTTGGTTGATTTGGATTTGAATTCAATCGATGTGTAACGTGCTACGAGTGAGCGGACAGCTCGCGAATTACCCAGAGTCGGTGAAACCGTGACGACAGGGAAGGTAGTGAATCGATAGACCTTTTAGGGAAAAGAAATCAATATATTCTGTGGCTAATTAATTATACATGTACACGGAGGCTTATCACTAGGCGGTGGAGTCGCGGTGACTCGGAATACGCGGCGGAGTCTTACGTCTAAGCGGTGGAGTCGTGGTGACGCGGAATGCGCGGAGGTTTGGCGGGGATTCGGTGGAGTGCTGCTCAATACGCAGACTGCGGTGGAGTGCTGCTCAGAACGCAGGCTTAGGCGGAGTGCGGCTCAGTACGCCGACTTAGGCGAAGTGCGGCTCAGTGCGCCGGCTTAGGTGGAGTGCAGCTCAGTACGCCGGCTTAGGCGGAGTGCTGCTCAACTCGCAGGCTTCGGCGGAGATGCTGTTCAAGACGCAGGCTTAGGAACTGCTGCTCGGCTCGCAGGCTTAGGATAGCTAGAGCGGGAGAGCTCTAGCCCGGGAATCGTGGCGGTGGACTCGCGGCTCGCGCTTATATACCCCCGGACCACAGGTCCGGGGGTCGCGGTGCCTGGAGGGGCCGCGGCGCTTGGTGGGGCCTGGCGTATGGCGGTCCGCGGGGCCGCAGGCGTCGCGCCGCTAGCTGTTGCGCGAGACAGCCGTGACGTAGCAATAGCTGCGTCACATCTCCCCCTTGCTAGACTGGACTTCGCGGAGAGGGTAGTAGCGGAGAATTCAAACACGATACGAGTGATAACTTCTATATATGTATATCTCTACTAATAATACAACTAGGTTTGTCAGGAAAAGAAAATATAGAACGTAGAACACAATGATAACGCTATTAATAATTGAAGCGGCCGAGAGAACGGAACGAATTTGCTTAAAAAAAACCAATCTGGCCATGGTACACTACTATAACCTTACCTATTCTAGAGACAATAACAGAAATGCTTTAACCGGCGCGGTTACAAAAACAAAATACTTCGGGGTCGGTTACCAAACAAAAATTTTGGCGTACTTCGCGTGTACTCCTTTTAATTTCTGCGGCGGATCGGCCGGAAGATAAGTTCCCCTTGCCGGTGTCGGTGCAGCAAGAATGTCTGGCCGGTCTCGGGATCCCGGTGCCGATAACGTTGCCCTGGCCGGAGGCGGTCGACGACGTCGTACGGGATCCGGGGGCTAGCCGGCCCTTGGACAGCTGGTGGCGTTGGCACTTGTACGGCGGGAGGTGGCGGTCGGCTTGCTTGGTTGACCGGGGGCGGCGGTCGTGCCTGGTTTGGCGGCGGTGTGGTGCTTCCGCGGCCGGCGGTGGATCGGTTGGGCCCGTTGCGCTTGTACTTGCTGATGGAGCCGGTGGTCTTGGCCCTTCGATCACCCCGAGGTCCATTTCCGTGCCGGTGAAATCTCCGAACAGGGCCTCTATCTCGGCTCGAAACTGTGCCGGAGTCAGAAGTGTTCGGTGTGCTGGTGCTGGGGCCGATGTGCTGGCCGACCTACTTGACCGCATCCTGGTTCGGCTCGGTGGTGGTGCGGTGCCCAGGGCGGCGCACATTTGGTCCTGCCTGGACCGGGGGTATCGTGAACGGCTGGTGGGTGGTCGGACAGTTGCCTCCTTCGGCGGTGAATATTCGGGCCGTACGGCTTGACTGGCCGTGGCTCGCGCTTGCTCGTGCTCTTGCCGGCTCATGACGACGTACTGCCGGCCTCGTGTGGTGTTCGCGCCGAGTGGGGTTGTTTCGCTCCCGGTGTCTCGGTTTCTTTACTCGCGGCCGTACGGTTTGAGGTCCCTAATGTGTACATTTCCGAGATTCCGATCGTTGTCCTCGAGTTGTACTATTACCGGTGACACGATCTTTCGTACCATATATGGGCCGGCGTACTTCGGGGCGAGTTTACCAGCGAAGTTCTCGGCGGCATTAGATAGCGGATGTTCGCGTTTCATGACCGCGTCTCCGGCTCTGGGTCGCCAATCTCGATGTCGTAAATTGTAATATCGACTTTGTCGTTCGGTGGCCTCCTGTTGTCGGAGGGTGGCCATTTGGTAGGTGTCCCGCATGCGTTCGAGGCGTTTGACGCGTGTTTGTCGGTCGCTGGTCAGATCGGTAGGTTCGTCGTCGTTGCCTTCCTGCTCCGTTCGAAGGCTCCCGGGGGATGGTAGCTCCCGGCCGTACGTCAGGAAGGTCGGGGTGTATCCCGTGCCCTCGTGTATGGCAGTGTTCATGGCGAACGCTAGTTCGGGGAGTTTCTGATCCCAGGTGCGGTGGTTGGCTCCGACAAATTGCGCGACCATCGTTTTGAGCGTGCGGTTCGCCCGCTCGACCGGATTACACTGGGGGGTGTACGGAGGGGTGCGTTGATGGCGGATCCCCAGGCGTTTCGCGGTATCCTCAAACTCCCGGCTTATAAATTGCCTCCTGTTGTCCGATATTATGGCGTCGGGACACCCGTGTCGGTAAACCCACTCCTCGAGGGCGGCGGTGACGGCGGCAGCGGTGGCGTTTCGTATTGGCTTGACCTCTAGCCATTTACTGAATACGTCTTGCGTTACGATGACCCAAGCGTGTCCCCTGGATGATCTGGGTAGAGGCCCGATCAGGTCGGTGGCGATGGTGTGCCCGGGCTCGCTGGTTGGGCGGTGGTGCATCAGTCCGGCTGATGCTTGTTGTGACACCTTGTATGCCTGGCAACTCTGGTACCGACGGACGTAACAGGCGGCCTCTCGCAACATTCCGGGCCAGTAGTATTTTTGGGCCAAGCGTGCGATGGTCTTTGTGATGCCGAGGTGCCCTGTGGTGGCGGCGTCGTGGCACTCGTTTAAGACTCGTGGTCTCAATGACCGTGGGATGCACAATTTCCATGCCGAGTCCTCGCCTTCATCGTCCAAGGAGTGCCGCTCGTGGATGTGGCGGTATAGTTTCCCGCGGCGAACGGTGTAATCCGGCCGTTTTTCTGGCTCGGCTTGTATGGTTTCTATCATCCGCTGGTACCATCGACACGGCTGTTCGGGCCCTAGGGCGGCGAGGTCGTCGTCGGGATCATCCCCCTGGTCGTCCAGTGGTTGCCTGGAGAGGGCGTCCGGTACGGTGTTGCATGTTCCCTTTCGATATTGCACCTCGAAATCGTGCTGCTGGAGGGCGACCGACCACCGGGCCAGTCGTCCGGTCGGGTGTTCCAGAGTGTGGAGCCAGCGAAGCGAAAAGTGGTCGGTGAGGACTCGGAATTGGTATCCCTCTAGGTGGTCACATCTTTTCGATGCCCCATACGACGGCCAGGCACTCCTTTTCAGTAGCCGAATAATGTCTCTCGGCCGGCCGTAGGGAGCGGCTCGCATATGCTACCACCCTCTCCTGTCCTTCCACTTCTTGGGTCAGCACGGCGCCGATCCTTGTGTCGCTGGCATCGGTCTGAAGGGTGAAGAGTTTGATGAAATCCGAGCAGCGGAGCACGGGTGCGGTGGCTAGTCCATCTTTAATGGCGCGAAATGCCCGTTCCTGCGCCTTCCCCCACGTCCATCGGGTCTTTTTGCGAAGGAGCTGGTGTAGCGGTGCGGCTACCGTGGCGACGTTGGCTACGAATCGCCGATACCAAGAAGCGATCCCGAGAAACCGCCTTAGCTCTCGCAGGCCGGTCGGAGTAGGAAACTCGGTTATGGCCCGCACTTTCTCGGGGTCGGTCCTTACCCCGTCCCGGTCGACAATATGTCCGAGGTACCGGAGGCTGTCGTGGGCGAAGTGACATTTGTCGGTATTGATCCGGAGTTTCGCTTCTAGTAGTCGGCGGAGTACCTCGCGGAGGTTGGCGAGGTGTTCCTCGAAAGTTCTTCCGAGGACTACGATGTCGTACAGATAGGCGAAGGCCCGGGGCTCCATATCTGGCTCGATAATTGCGTCCAGCATGCGTTGGAACGTCGCTGGGGCGGAGTGCAGCCCGAAGGGCATCACTCTGAACTGGAATTGCCCCCGTCCTGGTATAGCGAAAGCGGTTAGCGGTCGGCTGGCCGGGTGGAGAGACACCTGCCAATACCCGTTGCGGAGATCAATGGTGGATAGAAACCGGGCCTCCCGGAGCTGATCCAGAGTGTGTTGTACCGGTGGTAGGGGGTAGGCATCGCGCTTAGACACCGCGTTCAACCGGCGGAAGTCTATACAGAACCGATAGCGGCCGTCCTTTTTCTTAGCGAGCACCACGCCGGAGTTCCAAGGGCTGCTAGCGCGCTCGATGCACCCTTCGGCTAGCATAGTGTCGATTTCTCGGTCTATAACCTCTTGCATCGCGGGGTTGTAAGTGCGGTAGCGTTGCCGGATGGGGTATTGCCCTTCCTCCAAGTGAATCCGGTGCTCGGCGCGGCCGGTGGGTCCGATGATCTGCTCAAACTGTGACCAAATATTCCTGGAGAAGAGCGTCTAACTGCCGCTGTTGGTCGGAGCTACAGGCCGCAATGCCGGCGTCGTTTCCGACCACCTCGAGGGGAGTGGGCGGGTTGGTGATCCCCCAGTAGAACCTGGCCTTCTCGAGCAAGTCCATCCCCAGGATAATTGGTGGTCGTAGCCCGGGTAGGACCAAGAAGCCGTGTTCTCCTCGGTATGCCCCAGCATGAATCTGGACGCGGAGCTCGGTCCGGATGTCCCGGACGTGTCCGTCCGCTAGTCTGGCCGTGGTTGTTACGGGCTGCTCGCGGCCGTGGCGCCGGAGGTGGGACGCCATCTCCTCCGACATGTAGGAGAGGATGGCTCCCGTGTTCAGTAGGGCTCGGTGATATTCCCCGGCGAGGCGCGCACGGAGATGCGGCTGGGTTTCCGTGCGGCGGTGCCACGGTGTCTTTACTGCGGGGAGCGGGCGGTGTCAGACTGGGTGCTGCTCCCGCTGGCCCCGGTCGGAGTGGCGTTTCCCGTCCCGTGGCAATCGCAGGATAGGACGCCCTCCTTTCCACACTGCGAGCAGAACTTCTTGGCCGGCCGTTTGCAGAAGCGCCTTGTGTGCCCCCGCTGCCCGCAGTTCCAGCAGCATTCCTTCGGGTCGTAAGTGGTGGATACGGCAGCTAGTGGTCGGTCCGCTCCCCTGCGGTTGGGGGTTGGTTTGCCGGTGCCGGTTCGTTCTTCCTTCCGAACTTGCTCGTATTCATCGGTGCGGGCCAATAATTTCGGCAGTGTGGTGAAATCTGTCTGCCGGACGTACAGCTTATAGTCGCCCGGAGGTTATGGTATATCCTTTCTAGTCGGGTCGATTCGATTATGCCCTTGTGCCGGCGCATCAGGGTCTGTATGACCGTAACGTAATCGCGTGCGGTCTCGCCAGACCCTTGCTTCCGTCGGGCGATTTCCTCCTCCAGTTCAAAGGGCGTAGCGGCCGGGGCATAGTACACCCTGAAGCAGGCCTCGAACTCGTCCCAGTTCCGCCAATCCTCCCGGTTGTTTTGATACCACAACAATGCCTAGTCTTTGAATAATAGCGGCAGGCATGTGAGCAGTTGCTAGCGCGTCATGCCGTAGCCGGTTTGCAAGTCTTCGAGTCGCTCCAGGAAGGCAACGCCGTTCCGCCCGTCGAACTGACAGTTCCATTTCCGTACGGTGTCCAGTAGGGTAGCGGTCTCGGCGAAGATCGCCGTGGCGGGCCCGTCTTGGGCCATGTCGGGGTCGCGGTGCGTGGTATGGTTATCGACACAGAACGCGAGGAGACGTTCCCGCAATGTATTCCGGTGTAGGATATTTTATTTATTTTTGTTTGCGCCAGAAAAGCATCATCCCTGCGATCACGCGACAGCGCGCGTCAATGCAGCGATCGATGGCTTTCGGTATTGTTCGGGTCCGCCGAGCGCGGCAGCCAATAGAATTGCGTGCGTTCCGGTAGAGCGCGATCGTACGAGAGAGCGAGTTAGTCTCTTGTCTCGAGCGGTAGAAGTATTGTCACGAGCAAGTCGAGCGAGAAAAGTATTGTTAAAATCGAGAGAAGAAGTAGTAAAATAAAGTGCAGTTAACGATTGTAACTCTGTGTGAAGAGTCAATTTATTAAGTAGCGAGAATCCGTTATCTCAGCCACCCAGTCGAAGAGGAAAAATACCGGAGACAGGCGTGGACGACCGTCGACCAGAACAAGGGTCGTCGGTCTCAGTACATCTAATACGCAACACCCGGTTTCCGTCGGTCGGTTGGCCCCGGTTGGCCAATTCGGTTTCTAATTCGGCCTTCGACAGTCGGTGAATCCAACCAGTCTCGGTATGTCGGTTTGGCATATCGAATCGCTACTCCTGTCGCCGAGGTCCCTGTTCGGGCGCCATTTGTAACGTGCTACGAGTGAGCGGACAGCTCGCGAGTTACCCAGAGTCGGTGAAACCGTGGCGATAGGGAAGGTAGTGAATCGATAGACCTTTTAAGGAAAAGAAATCAATATATTCTGTGGCTAATTAATTATACATGTACACGGAGGCTTATCACTAGGCGGTGGAGTCGCGGTGACTCGGTATACGCGGTTGAGTCGCGGTGACTTCGGAATACGCGGCGGAATCTCACTGCTAAGCGATAGAGTCGCGGTGACTCGGTATACGCGGTTGAGTCGTGGTGACGCGGAATGCGCGGAGGTTTGGCGGGGATTCGGTGGAGTACGGCTCAGTACGCCGGCTTAGGCGGAATGCGGCTCAGTACGCCGACTTAGGCGGGGTGATGCGGCTCAGTACGCCGGCTTAGGCGGGGTGCGGCTCAGTACGCCAGCTTAGGCGGAGTGCGGCTCAGTACGCCGGCTTAGGCGGAGTGCTGCTCATTACGCAGACTTAGCGGTGGAGGTGCGGCTCAGGACGCTGGCTTAGGCGGAGTGCTGCTCAACTCGCAGGCTTCGGCGGAGATGCTGTTCAAGACGCAGGCTTAGGAACTGCTGCTCGGCTCGCAGGCTTAGGATAGCTAGAGCGGGAGAGCTCTAGCCCGGGAATCGTGGCGGTGGACTCGCGGCTCGCGCTTATATACCCCCGGACCACAGGTCCGGGGGTCGCGGTGCCTGGAGGGGCCGCGGCGCTTGGTGGGGCCTGGCGTATGGCGGTCCGCGGGGCCGCAGGCGTCGCGCCGCTAGCTGTTGCGCGAGACAGCCGTGACGTAGCAATAGCTGCGTCACAGATGCAATATCTGGCTCCTCTGCTTAGTTCTTTTGGTTGGTTTTTCTTTCACTTTATATATCTTTCCTACAGTATCTTTATGTGATACCTTCTTTTCATAATATTCAGAAAGAAGAGATATTATGCGTTCATGTCCTGGCACTATTTCAAATAGCGAAGGATTTTTCCAGTACAGTCCATAATACTTTGGTAGTTCTTCTTGTCTATAATTTTATGTAAATCATTCTTTGCAAACAATATAATGTCTCTAATATCGAAATTGTTTATATTGGATGTAACAATCTCATTATCGAAACCATTAACTATTAATAAGTTCTTTAATGATGCAGAAATTTGTATATTTAAAGATATTTCAGCTTCATCAAACACATTAATTTCTGAATTGATCAAATTTTGCTGAACGTTATTTATCTCCCTGCGTTTATGTCTGCCATCTGTAAATTATACATATATTGTTATATATTAGTAGATGATTAAATATTATAAATAAAGATATAAGAAATGTGAGAAAATTCTAAATAAAATAATGCTAATATAATTTGATCAGTTTATAGAGGTTATAAGTTATACATTTTTCTTAATGAATATCGTATATCACATTTGTAAGAATAATAATAAAAACTGACATGTATGAATTAATATTTACCTTAATGGATTTGTACTGAAATACGTAAAATTTCACTTAGACACCGACAAGATATTCTTAAAGACAAGTCTTATGGGGATTTGCTTGACCGCTTACATTATCAACCATTTTATCGACCGTTCAAATGTACCAACCGGAATATCTTAAGGATAACATCAGATGAGAACGTGACTTTGATATAAAACAATTGTTATTTTAAACAAAAAAACGTAATAGTGTTTAATGACGCCCATTATAATGTGCATTAATATTCTAACAAGGCCTAATGATGCTCAAGCAATATTTAGTAATGCTCAATCAATGCCTAATAATCCCCAAGCAATGTGAAATAATGCCCAAGCAATGCCCAGTAATGCCTAGCATTGCCTCGAATCTGTACACTGCAATGCCCTCAGTAGTTTATCCCTTGTATAAAATTATTTGCTGACAGCACTACAGATGTTTTAAAACAACCTTGCGCATGCAAACACTCAGCATTTGTTAAGTGTGCTAGATGCCGCGATAATTACTGTTTTCCTTGTTTCTATGACCAGTATCATCCTAGTTCGTGCATATCATCGTTAATTTAACATAATTAAACATAAAAAATTAGCTGTGACGTAATATGACAAGAAATGAAAATATTACAAGAAATAAAATTTTGCACAAGTTCTCGTTTATTATCATAAAAAAAACTTCGTATGATTTTTTCGCAAAAAGCTTCAGCAGCGAGACTCGATCCGGCGATCCCGCGCTTATGAAATAGAATGCTGCGCCACGCGCTCCTTCGAATTGTGTAACATACAAAGTATAAAGTATGAACACTTGAAAATCGGTTTGAAATTGGTTTTCTCGGAATTGGCTACAAAGTGTGCCCTACGTGACTTACACCTATTGATTCCTGACCTGTTGATTTTGTGATTGTTGATCTGTTGTTCTAGTCATGGCCTACAGTGGCCTACACATATAATGAAAATGAATCAAATCGAACGATGGTAGCCTCCCTTTGTAAGAATTGCAGGATCATAATTGACATTCTGCAGCACACAGAGAAGTCCCATCCCAAATTGGAAATATCGGGAATACAGTATTAGAATTGACGGAGGGTCGAGGATATCATTTAACGCAACTCGAAAAGTCGGACATTCGGTAAATTTATACATATGTACTGTTATTAGGAGTTGGGTGATGAATTGAAATTAACTATTGAACATATATCTTTATAGAAGCATTATAGGAAACTGCACGAACGCTTGGTTTGCCTGGAAGCGGAATTAAAGTAAGAATCATACCTATTAATATGCCATATCTATTTTTTTTAATAACTCCTAGAACATTTACAATCTGTCATGTATGACAATAAGTAAATCAATTTAACTATAATAACACGTAAGAATATTTCCATTGAAATATACCCTTAATATTAACAATCATTAGATCGTGTTTATAACTACTGAGTTAACTAGATTAATTAATGATAATTATTTATAACTATTGGAATCTACTTGTGGAATCTAACGGTTTGTGTCTGTTTAGTCTTCTTTTGTCCAGTTTTTCTGAGAAGAGCTTGTTCACCAGTTGATTAGGATGATTGTCCAAGCCTGACGTAGTTCGTGGTATGTTTCTTTATTACTTCTCTTACGGTATCGATTCCAAGGTCCCGTCGTATGATTTCGTTAGTCATGAACCAAGGGGCGTCCACAATTATTCTTAAGGTTTTTGATTGAAATCTTTCTAGAATTTCAATGTTTGAGTTAGAGACCGATCCCCATAGTTGAGAACCGTATGTCCATATTGGCATTATAATAGTTTTATAAAGCAGCACTTTGCTTCGAATCGATAGTTAGATCTGCGGGTAAGTAGCTAATACATCTTCCTTAGTTTGAGTCCTAGTTGCTTTCTTTTATTCCAAATGTGAGTTTTCCATGTTAGTCTACGATCTAAGTGTAGTCCTAAATACTTTGCTGATTTAGCTTGCGGTACTTCAATGTTGTTCATTTTTACTGGAGGGCACGTTTCTCTGTTTAGTGTAAATGTAACGTGAACTGATTTTTGTTCATTAGCTTTGATTCTCCAAGTTTTGAACCATTCTTGAATTTTGTCAATACTCAATTGAAGTTCCTTGACGCCACTTTTGGATCTTTATGCGAAGCAAGGACTGTTGTATCATCAGTAAATGTTCCCGTTAATGTTTGTTGATTGGTTGGGAGGTCAGCAGTGAATAAAAGATACAACAAAGAACCAAGCACGCTCCCTTACGGTACGCCAGAGTGAATAGGCTGTATATCCGATATTTCTTCTTGATATTTTATTACAAAATATCTATCTATACGATTTTTAAATAAGATAGTAATTATGTGGAAGCTGGTTTTTGATTTTATGAAGGAGACCTGGGTGCCAAACTTTGTCGAAAGCTTGAGATATATCCAGACATACTGCTGAACAATATATTTTTTCCTCTAAGGCCTTGTTAATTTTCCTTACAACTCTATGTACCTGTTCAGTTGTTCACGAAAGCCGAACTGATGATACGGAATGATTTTTTTATTATCTATAATCGATTTAATTCTAGCAAGAATGAGTCTCTCAAGAACCTTCGACAGAAGAGGCAGCAAACTTATTGGTCTGTACGATGATGGCTCTTCAGGTTCCTTCCCTGGCTTAGGCCCGTTTTTACCATCTTTACCTTAACCTGCAGTTTAGCCAAACTTTCGTTAAAATTACACTTCGGTTTAATACTGATAGGTTTCTACCAACGTTACATTGCGAACGTTTAGCTAAACTTATAACTTGTGTGTCATAACTCCAAGAATATACTAAAGAGAGAACGTGATTGGTCCAATGTTGACTCTAACGGGCTGTGAAGAAAATACAAGATTTATAAGATATTTCGAAGATTATATTAATTATTATTAATTGTGAAAATGAACGTAGAAAAATGTCAGACAAACGTGCTGTAAAGTTTTCAAAAGCAGAAAAATTTATTTTGATAGATGTGATGTTTCGATATAAAAATAAATAATAGAAAATGAGAGATCTGATCCTATACTCTAATGACAAAGATAAAGCTTGGAAAATAATAGAACAATTATTTAATAGTACTTCTTCATTCGAATTTCGAAGTTCAGAAGTTTTAAGAAGTTGTTAGGAGAATTTAAAAAAGAAAACTAGAAAGTTTTTCGTAGATGAATTTATTAATGTTTAGATTTCTATGACATACTGTGTCATTTCATGTGCAACAAATCACCTGATGTAACAAAATAATTGTACTGAACTGTCTCTAAAAGCAAAAAGAAGTAAAAACATACTAAACTTCTAAATAGAAATAATCTTTTTAAATTAAAAAAAAATTATATATAATTTCAACAATTACTATATCATAATTAAGGGGTCAGACCGGTGTGATCGACCGAAAAAAATAGGTAATATTTAAACGTGAATTGTCGGAGAAATAGAAAAGCTAGAAACTTGCGGTTTGGCACTTTACTTAAGTACATCATAAAGGTATGAAATGTGCAAAATAAAAAAAATATTAGTTGGAATATTGTTTATTAACATATTAAGAAAAGTTGATTTTTTTAAACATAGGTAATCGGTGTCGACGATTCCGCCATATTGGATGGTCTGGAATAAAAGAAAAAATAATATTATTAAAGTATATTGTATTCTCTAAGCATTGACCGAGATTTTTTCAAAAGTTTTTGAAATTTGACTGAAAAAAAAGTTTTGAATTTTTGGTTCGTGTTTTTGCACCAAAATTGTTAATTCGTTTGTTGATATTTTGCAAACTAACAATGATATTGCAAAACTCCTCGGTCAATGCTTAGAGAAAACTATAAGGATAATAACAAATCAAAAATCAAGTCAATCCGATAAGTACATCCCGAGAAACCTTCGACACCGTTTTGAAAAACATGGTTTCGAGAAAAACGCATTTAAAGTTTTACAACATAGTCTTTCATTTATACAGTGCAAACTATTTTGTTCTTACCGCTAATCTGCCATGCCAGCTTCATAATAAGTATCTTCCGCATCGTCGCTTCCTGCTTTGCTCTGCCATTTTAAAATACGGCCCTCTTTTGATGCCTCGAACGTCCGTGCTTCAGCGGTCAAAATTCTCTCTTCGTCCAAGGCTTCACAAATGCTTGCCGTAATCGGTCCGATTATTGT
Source organism: Ooceraea biroi (assembly GCF_003672135.1). Lineage (NCBI taxonomy): Eukaryota > Metazoa > Arthropoda > Insecta > Hymenoptera > Formicidae > Ooceraea > Ooceraea biroi. Next base: position 11,262,491 of record NC_039517.1, on the reverse strand, counting down.
ATTCATAGTATTCATCATCAAAAGAATACTTGAATAGCCCTGATTAAATATGCTGCTGGCAATATTGACAGCAATTTTAAATGTCGGTTTTGGAGCAAAAGTCCAAATTAAAGCGTTCAAGCTTTCATTAGAATTTTGGATGTAACCACCCAAACAGCGCTCAAATTATCTTTACTGAAAAGTGGAGGCACATAATACCAACATTTTGACCTGCTAGGCCTGTTGTCTAACCTGCCTAACTTGTTAGGGTACTCTCGGCCTATTCTGTGCGGCCGGCGCGCAGGTACACGAGTCCACTATAAGCTCTGTAACTCGTAAACTAATTCGAATTTATACTTAAAACCTTTTGTCCCTTATTCTACAAGCTTCAAACTATTGTTTACAGAAAAATTTTTTTTTCGAATGTTTGAAAATTTTACACCGGTCTGACCCTTTAAGTCCAGATTACAATTCAATAGATATTTTTAACTATTTTTATCAATATTTAATAGTTTATCAATCAAATTCTAAAAAAGATATCTATTAGAATAAATTGATTGATTACGAGGAAATTGATAAACTGTCAAACGAACGCGCTTCTTAACCTCAACAAATCCTGTGGAACCTTTCTCACGTGAAAATAATATAGAAACGATGCAATAATGCTAGTAACATTTCTTAACCATAGTTTATCTGGCTCTAAACGGCCAAAATTGACCGTTTAATTTAAACTCGGATTAGATACGTTTAACCGTGAATAAATTAGTAGTAGAAACCAATATTTCGATCAAGCGACGCGGTAGCGTCGCGACGCCAAGTACATAAAAAAATAAATAGCCGCATGAGAAATAGCTTGATACAGCACTGGCGTGACATCGTCGAGGCGCTACCAAGTAGCTTATCCGGAATTTACATTATTTGACAGGTCACATAAACTTGTAATTAAAATATCTCAGGAACTAAAGCCGTAATAAAAAATCTAACGGCACTTTTATAATATAATATGGGTGCACACTTTCGAACGCGATCAATTGGAATTAAATTGGTGCAGGCAATCCTGAGATATTGCAATCATTATGTTAAAATTGTGACGTTTCGGTTTTTATAGAATTCAGACCACTCACGTACGTATGCTCGCACAAACACATGCAAAGCGATTTTGTCCCTCAAGCTTGCGTTCACACATGCGTTCATACATGCACGATTTAATTTATTCAACGACGACGTTGTACGACGACGACGACGACGACGACGATGACGTTACACCACGTCAATGTTGACGATGTTGCACCACGTCGTCGTCGTCGTTGAAGTGGTGCAATGTCGTCGTCGTCGTCGACGTGGTGCAACTTCGTCGTCGTCGTCGATGTGGTGCAACGTCGTCGTCGTCGTCGATGTGGTGCAACGAAAAAAAAGTACAAAATCGCTTTGAATGTGTATGTGCGAACATATGAGTCTGAACCTGATTTCGGAAAAGGAGAGAACGAAACGTCACAATTCTAACATTCAATTACAATATTTCAGGATTGACTGAACCATTTTTATTTGGACTGGTCGCAACCGAAAGCTTGCACCCATATTATTTTATAAAAGTGCCGTTAGATTTTTGATTACGGCTTTAGTTCCTGAAATAGTTTAATCATAAGTTTATGTGACATGTCAAATAATATGAATTCCAGATAAGCTATCGTTAGCGCTTGACGTCTATGCACTGAACTTGGTAACGCTCGATGTTTATGCAGTTACTCTCATTGTTCGGTACCTTATTTTTTATTTTTATGTACTTTTCTATAAAAACATTAAAAATTAATGAAATATAAAAAATTTTTACAAAAAGTAATGAGATCCCTCTAAAAAACCTTACAAAGGTAAAAGAATACGCCAAGTACATAAAAAAGCAAAACCAAATATGATAAAATCCATTGTTAACTAGCCAAGTACCCAGAAGCAATTCAGTTTGAGGATTTGTAATTTGAAATAATACTTGGCGTGCCCGGGTCGCATTAAAACGTACGTCCTACCTATACTTTGTGTAAACTGTATGTGTAAATTATTTGTATTGAGTGAGTAGTGAAAAGGGATATTTATAATCACTCCGCTAATGTGCAAAACTGTAAACGTATTTGTTTTAATATTACCAAATACAAAGATTTACGACTCATTAGTGAAAATACTCAAGGCAGTACAAATTTAGAAGAATGCATGTCCAATGCGACCCGGGCACGCCAAGTATTATTTTAAATTACAAATCCTCAAACTGAATTGCTTCTAGGTACTTGGCTAGTTAACTATGGATTTCATCACATTTGGTTTTGCTTTTTTATGTACTTGACGTATTCTTTTACCTTTGTAAGGTTTTTTAGAGGGATTAACTTAACTTAACCGAATGTTACTAGGGATTATCTGTTTAAACTGTGTTGGTAGAAACGGGCCTTAGGGGGATCCTGGAGTGACTAGGGAACTTTTTCACGATGGTGCTGCCATTTGCACAAAAAAATGCTTTTTATAAAAATTTCGCAATTTGTACGCACAAAATTGCAGCGGCCACCACTCGGAATAAAATAAAGGAATATAATAAAGCTTTTCGAAGTGACTTTAGAAGCGTAATAAAAAAGAAAAGTATCTGTGAAAATCTTATATGCATGTATAAGTATGTACAAGATTTTCACAGATACTTTTCTTTTTTATTACGCTTCTAAAGTCACCTCGAAAAGCTTCATTATATTCCTTTATTTTATCCCGAGTGGTAGCCGCCGCAATTTTGTGTGTACAAATTGTGAAATTTTTATAAAAAGCATTTCAACTGTAATTTTTGTATGTGTATGAGTGCAAATGACAACACTGTTTCACTAGTCACTCCAGGATCCCCTTAGGGATTAGTATTAATTGTGCCACTTTCCATTGTACTGGGAAGTAGTTTAATCGTAATATAGCGTTGAATATAACAGTTAATAGTCTTACTGCTTTTTGAGGTAATTCTTTTATTATTTTCCCCGATATCAAATCGTATCCTGGAGTTTTGTTCGATTTTATATCATGTATTATTTTGTTCACTTCATTTACTTTTATTCTTATGATAGGTATTTCCTCTTGCGTTGACGTCGTTAGGTAGTGTGAGATTTCTATTTCTTTTTCCTTCTCTTCAGGAGACTCACCAGTTACAGGTTCGAAGACTTTTTAAGATGTTCAACAAATACTTTGATCTTATCCGCGTTAGTTCTTGCCCATTTGCTGTTTTCTTGTCTTAAAGGTGGGATAATTGCTGAGGACTTTTTTAATTTTCCTTGCGAGTTTCCACAGCGAGTAATCCGTATTTTCGTAGGGGGAGAAGTTAACAAGAAATTCTTCGATTGCTTTATCTTGTTCACTCCTTAATAATTCTTTCAACTGCTTTATCGTTTTATGTAATTTCTCCTTGCACTGCGGTGATCTTTTTTGCATTCTTTCCTAAGGCTTCTCTTCTCAGTTATTTTATTTTTTACATATGCAGAGCAGTGTATTGGTTTTTCAGTATCTTGATAAGCCGGTTTATCTATTAATGCGTGATATTTTTATATTACTGATTTGTTCTTATATTTAATTTGCAGACAACTAAACTCCACTACAGAAAAATTTTAAGATGCATCCAAGATCGCAATCGTATACCGCACAAACCTGCCATCTTCCCCATAGCATCACTTGCAGACATGGATACTTTTGAAAGGATCGATGAAGATGGATATTCCAATGCCGGATGATAATTATTTAGTTTAACGGAGCAATCTCGGATGACCTTAACCTTGACATATATTATAGAGGTCACCCTCCTGTGACCTTCAAAAGGTTTTAGCCGTCGTTCATTGTTTATTAAAAAGTTATTAACAAAAGAAGTTTAATGATTTTTCACGAATTTTCAGCTGTCCACCCAAAATAAGGACTTGAGTTTGACATATATTAAAAAAGTCACCTTCCCGAATAACCCGCACTAGGTTTCACCCGTCGCTCGTTGTTTGTTAAAAAGTTATTAACAAAAAAGTTTAATGAATAGAGCATACTTTTACGATATCATATACGTTTACGAAAGAGTATATTTCATGGAATTTTACCTTTGAATCAGAAATAGGTATGGGTTAGGTTATATTTTCCGAAACTGGAGCCCCGGATACATACGCTCGTTTTCAGCCCGCTTCGGGGGAGGGCGGGGGGCAGGGGCAAAGCCCCCCGCCGGAGCCGGTGTTACAGATTTCACCGTACAGATTTTGATTACCTGGTACACGGCACGGATCATGGCGGGGGCCTTCCCCGAAGTGGGCTGAAAAACGAGCGTATATGTGTCCGAGGCTCCAGTTTCGGAAAATATAACCCAACCTAACCTAACCTAACCTGGTTAGGTTAGGTTAAGTTAGGTTAGGTTAAATCACTTTCCTTTCTTCGTTCATATTCGTCGTTTATGTCTTTCAATATTCAAAATAACTACTATATTTTCGAAACTTCTTTTGTTAATAACTTTTTAATAAACAATGAGCGACGGCTAAAACCTTTTGAAGGTCACTCAGGAGGGTGATCTTGACAACATATGCCAAGGTTAAGGTCAGTCGAGGTTGCTCCGTTAATCTAAATGTTAAGGAAAGTTTATCGCGTTAAGTGTATCTTTCGTAGAGTCGATTGTATCAAGACCGGCATGCGCGCGCATCTTTACCGAACCGAGCTTTGGGTATACCCGTAGACGTTCGTGCGTTCGTGGTGATATTCAATTCTTCACCGGCAATCGTCTCTGTTACGTGTCACCGCGTGCAATAAAAAGTATTCTTTTCGGTTAACGCTATCTGTGTGTCCTCTTAAACCTACATACTGTCGATTGTTTTAATACTAAATAATTACCTAATGCCGTAAGCACAGATGTCTATACTATACTAGATCGCTAACTTGGTCAAAAGAACTGAGGCCGGCCGGATCTCCGGTTTTGGCCATAACACCTGACAGAACATGGCGGCAGTGCGTGTATGTAGTGCGTATGTGAGTACCCGGCGTGTGGGTTAGCGCGTATGTGTGACATCGTGTTGACACTTGCTGTCAGCAGCGAGTGTAATATAGACATCTGTGATTGTTAGTGAAAAAAAAGTGACAACAACAGCGGACTGGCGGGCTTGATCACAGAAACCTTGTTGATCCACCCTTTTGTGGTGTTACGAAGGCAATGCCAAGTTAATCCAAGTGCGACAAAGTACCATTTAATACCTGTAACGTTAGTGCCAGTGATAATACGTTTACATCAAACCCAAGTGCCGAACAGATGTTGCAAAATGCAACAATACACAAAGTCATCATTTATTTCAGTAAGTAGAATGCATTTATGTGTAATAAATATTCGAGTTGTGTAATATGTGACGTTATGTTGCAATTAAACGTTGTAAATATTTCAGATTTCAGATGAAGCATCCTGACGAGCAACATATGGGTATTGCTCTCGTCAGGATGTTTCATCTGAAATCTGAAATATTTACAACGTTTAATTGCAACATAACGTCACATATTATACAACTCGAATATTTATTACACATAAATGCATTCTACTTACTGAAATAAATGATGACTTTGTGTATTGTTGCATTTTGCAGCATCTGTTTGGCATTGTTGTCACTTTTTTTAAACTAACAATCACAGATGTCTATATTACACCCGCTGTTGACAGCAAATATCAACACGATGTCACACATACGCGCTTACACACACGCCGGGTACTCACACTACCACACACGCACTGGCGCCATGTTCTGTCAGGTGTCATGGCCGAAACTGGAGATCCGGCCGGCCTCAGTCTTTTGTACGCCAAAGCCCGTAGTTAGCGATCTAGTGTAGTATAGACATCTGTGGCCGTAAGTGAAAAGAGAAATTGTACTTTTTCGTATTTGTAATACTTTTTCGTTTTCTTATATACACTATATATTTTCGATATGTAAATTATTTCCGTTACATCGGCGGTTTTAATTTGATAGAAGCCGTAAACATCTGGCTAAAGGACAGCATGAACGATGCCATCACGTTGACTTTCACATGGAGAGGCAATGAAGAACACCGCTCCTTGTATAATACTCATCTTGTTATGGCGATTTATGGTACAAGATCATTTATATTTACTTACGCATAATTTTTAATATTACTTTGTGTGTCCTTAACGATAATGCAATTTGCATTTATTTTTCAGATGTTATATGCCAAACACTTTGAAAATCCAACGTGTTCTGAATTCCAAGTGTGGAAAGCCTTGAGGATGTCCAAGGAGAGACACAGAAGCAGCAGATCACGTAAGAAGACACACGGTGCCGGCACAAGGATGCAACATGATTTATGGAGTGATGAGCGTCCAAACGAAGAAAGTAACGATAACTTAATGGATCAAGAATCTATCAGAACGATTAGAAAAAGTATATACAAACTTCGATTTTTTATTTCTTATTTTAATTCTTATGTGACTTCGATGTAAAGTTTTATGTACATCTTCAGATAACATGGGAACTACGTCACGCAACGGACGGAGAACAACACATAGGTTCGACTTGGTGCTATAAGTGCTAGAGGAATAAGTTCCATTTATAATATTATGTAAAATAGAAAATTTTTTATTTGTTTATTTTTATTGGAAATTTATTTTTATTTATTGAAATGTTTTTAAGCACTTGCAGCAACAAGTCGAACGCAGTTGTAGGATCGAAGGAAGAAGAGAGGAAAAAGAACAAGAAGCAACAATCATAAGAACTCAAAGGAGGACTGCGAACAAAAACTACTTAAGGAAGGGACGGGTATGAGGACTACAGTACTGCGACCAGTGGATTCAATTAGACTCAAGCGCCGCCGCGCCACGCCGCCAACGCCGATATCTAATTTATCATCCACCAATTCTGCTACCGCCAATTTTGAAATTTTCTCCGAATGCCGCCGCCGAAAATTAATGCAGCGCGCCGAGAAAACAAAAGATGCTACGTGATTGTATCAAACTCGTAAATTAAGTGCCAACTCTGGAAGAAATATTTAGATGTAACTTGTAAAGTCGTTTATTGATGAATGTGCAAAATGTCGTTTATTAATGAGTGTGCAAAAGAGATAGTTGACGAGCCAGATAAAATTATAAATAATACTGATGAACTGAAAAGAAATAGAAATCTTGTAGTGAGTATTGAGAATTCCACTCGTACTCGAAGTGTCGCTAGAAAGCATTTTGGCATATTTAAGGTAGTGAAAAAAATATGACAGAGTTGACAGATTCATTGTGTATTGTAAAATGTATTTTATGCATCCTGATGGACGAAAAATACAAAATGTATGTAGATACAAAAAAGCAGTTATTACTGGAAATTTACTTGCCCATTTGACAGAAGAACATAACATCAAATCAAATTACATTTATCAAATTAAAGAGTCAACATTATGAGGTTCTTTCAATCTCAAATTCAAAGGGACAATCTAAACAATCATTAAAATCCTCAAATACTGTGAAAAGTATTAATACAATATAATTTAAACGATACAATTATAAGTCTCGTAACTGATGGAGGAGCAAATATGATTACAGCTACAAAAGATATGAAAATTAATAGAGTACCTTGCATTGTACATGGACTCCACAATCTAGTGATGGTAGACACTCTTTTTAAATTACCAGTAGTTAATAGTTTAATAGCTAAAGCTAGACTATTATAAAAATGCTTGCTTTTAAAACCCACGATATTGAAAAAGCAAAAGAAATTACTCAGCAATAGGACATTAATAACATAGTAGACAATGCTGAAAATCTGGAAGAGATTTTAGAAGCTAATACACGATTTAACTTTACACTTTCCAAAACCGAGCATTCGTATGTGCAGAATTTTCCTTTATTTATGAAGGATTATTCACACCTTCAGGATTACATAAAGATGTATCAACCAGATGGAATAGTACATTAGAGATGTTGTCAAGTTTACTTAAAAATAAAGGTAGGCTGAAAGTTGTGTGCTAATGCATGGAAACTTTGTATCAGTAAATTTTAATTTACTGTAAAAAATATATTTAAATCAATAATACAAATAGTACTAAAGAATTTTGTAACTTGTTACGGCAATTTATATTTTTCATTTATAATATATGGCAATTGAATAATTTACATAGGACACTGAGATAACTTAAATTGGTTAAAGTAAGAAAATAGTTCTCTATCGCACAATTGTATCTATCATTTTACAAGCAACAATATTCAAAATTTCAGTTATGTATTAATAGTTTTTTATTTAAATGTTATATATGTTTATTCTGGCGGAACAAATATTCTTATCTTGATAAAATGTTATAATTTAGTTTTTAGAGATAGTAATACGCTGCTTGGAAATGATTAGATGTTATGATGCAATTCCTATAGACAATGAATAGAAGGAAATTGAAGATATAGCAGACTGCTTAACAAGTATTAAAACAGCAACAGAAATTCTTTCTGGGGTAAGAATATCCAACAACTAACCTTGCACTTTTAGTTAAGTTTGTAATATATTTTTTAATGAATATAGAAATTCAAAATTAAGAGCAATATCATTAAATGTGTATTGTGTAAATACACAATAGATATTTTCATTTAAGTTCATGCAGCTTTATATCTTTCGACATCATAAATTCATTTTATATCATAAATTTAAAAGGAGTTACTGACTGAACATTAGAAATGAACAGATGAGATTATTTTTGTGTTTTAATTATTAACATTATTAAGCGATTTAAATAAAATAATATTTTAAAAAGTATTTTTGCTAATAAAACTTATTGTTCAATGAATGACATTATTATATAAAATGAGAAATATAATAGAGACTATACAGAATGAATTTTAATGGATATCCGAGCCTTTTACCCATCGACGTATAGTATGGACTACGCGCAGGCAGAGAAAACATGTGGGGCCGAAAGAAAGAGATAGCGACTGGTGACGACCAAGCGCTGTCCCTTTCTAACCAGTAGTGTCATAGAGAATAGAAAAAGAGAGCAATGGCCGTCACTTCGTTCCCTCTTCGTCTAACCTAACCTAAATCGAGGTACACTTTTTCATGGCTTCCATGTACGGATCGCGCAGTCCATACTATACAGGGTGATTCAGAACAACAACGCGTCCTTGCAAAGACGTATTCTAGAAGTAATTCTGAGACGATTTTTCCTCTACTAAAATTTTGTCCGAAGTTTACTTTTTGAATTATGAAAGGAAATAGAAACGAGTAACGGGCCGAGTATAAGAGGCAGACGGGGGCGGCGCGCGACGCGACTTACCGTGGCGCGCGACGCGGGGCGCTCAGCTGATCACTGCACACACGATACCTAAATACATACATGTGATACACACACACACACACACACACACACACACACACACACACTCTCACCTGTGCAGATGTTCGATGTTCTCATACTTGACGAATTGTAGCTTGACGGATGAATAATTTCACCGTGGATAAGATCGCACTTCACGTTTTCATCCACAAATCCAGTTACAAATCCACACCGAAGTAATAAGCCAGAAGTATTTTCTGTCATAAATTGTCATCACGTATCCATACGCACTCGGATTTACTGACGCACTTGAGTGATAAACGAATCTATCGATTTATTATTGCTAGTCGCTACCGATAAATCATTCGGCGACTGAAAATTATTCAAAGAAAGAAATACACATTACGCACAATCACAGAAATCAATCAGAAATTTTCTGGATACGTCTTTTATAAATTGTATCACGTATCAACACTTTCACGGATTTATTCACACACTTGATCGATAGAATGAGGCATTTACGAATGCCTCTATCGGTTCATCACTGTTAATCACTACCGGTTAATTATTCGGCGATTAAAAATTATTCGAAGAAAGAAACGCGTTACATACACAACCCGACTAAACCCGACGCGAAGATAACTCGATAACAACAATCAGACAGGTTATGTTTTTATAGTGCCTTAATTCGTCAAGGCTGACTTATCGATCGAATGTAAATCAGATCGATAAATCAGATTGATACTATGATGACCGACAGTGGGACGCTTCGAAACATTCGTACTGCCAAGTACGAATCGTAGATAATGTCTGCCTGTAACGTGTCGATTTTTTAAAAATAATTTGCGAACTCGAAGAGAATGTTCCTCGAAAATAAAATATTTGGTTGCCCTGAAAAGGGCAGATTAATTATTTTAGAACACTTCTTTTTACAGCAAGTGTTCGAAGTGTCCGCCGTCCATTGTGATGCACGCTCTCATGCGTCTCAATAAATTTTCTTGCGTTTTCTCCAGAACTTCGTCCTCGATTGACAAAATGGCATGGTGAAGTTTGTCATTTAATTCTTCGATGGTCTCGGGAAGCTGCCTGTAAATGACTTCCTTGCAGTAGCCCAACAAGAAATAGTCCAGTGGATTGAGATCTGGAGATCTTGCAGGCCACCGTATCGGGCCATACCGGCCCATCCAACGTCCGGGAAATTGCTGATTTAAAAAATTTGTGACGATTCTGGCGTTATGTGGACCAGCACCGTCCTGTTGAAATACAATTTTATTTCTATTTATTAACGGTACTTCTTCCAGAAAGTCCGGCAGATTTTCCGCCAGTAATTCCAGGTACGATGCGCCATTCAATGTTTCTGGAAGAATAACTGGGCCCAATATTTTTGTACCCATAATTCCAGCCCAGACGTTCAGTTTCCAACGACCTTGGAAATTTCTGGGTTGTGTCGGTCGAGGATTCTCGGCGTTCCACACATGCATATTGTATGAGTTCAAAATTCCTTCTCGCGTAAACAGCGATTCATCGCTGAATATTACGCAAGACGGAAGTTCTGGATCTTCGTTCACTCTTCTGAGGAAATTCTCGCAAAATCTCTTCCTCCGAGGATAGTCTTCTTGTCGTAAATGTTGCACGCGAGTGTAATGATAGGCGTGCAATTTTTCTTCTTTCAATATCCTTTGGACTGTGAAATAAGACAATTCGTGCTCTCGAGCAATGTCCCGAATACTAGTTTCAGGTTCTTACTCAATAGCACGAACGACTGTTTCCACGTTTCGTAAGTTTCTCACATCACGATGTCTACCAGTGTCTTTTTTCTTCGGTAAAACGCTTTCGATTTCATATAATCTTTGAGCTGCTTCAAGTATAACGCTAGGCCTGGGATGTCTTGCTCGGTACGGATTCTTCTAATAATCGAGGGATGATTGATTGCAGTATCGATTGCTTCATCCTATTTATACGATCTTCGCGGGGGGCTGATACACCCTCCGCGCCCCACGGCTCCGCGACGCGCGACTCGCGGGTGTCTGCGATTCATCCGCGGAACGGTGCTGGTCCACATAACGCCAGAATCGTCACAAATTTTTTAAATCAGCAATTTCCCGGACGTTGGATGGGCCGGTATGGCCCGATACGGTGGCCTGCAAGATCTCCAGATCTCAATCCACTGGACTATTTCTTGTTGGGCTACTGCAAGGAAGTCATTTACAGGCAGCTTCCCGAGACCATCGAAGAATTAAATGACAAACTTCACCATGCCATTTTGTCAATCGAGGACGAAGTTCTGGAGAAAACGCAAGAAAATTTATTGAGACGCATGAGAGCGTGCATCACAATGGACGGCGGACACTTCGAACACTTGCTGTAAAAGAAGTGTTCTAAAATAATTAATCTGCCCTTTTCAGGGCAACCAAATATTTTATTTTCGAGGAACATTCTCTTCGAGTTCGCAAATTATTTTTAAAAAATCGACACGTTACAGGCAGACATTATCTACGATTCGTACTTGGCAGTACGAATGTTTCGAAGCGTCCCACTGTCGGTCATCATAGTATCAATCTGATTTATCGATCTGATTTACATTCGATCGATAAGTCAGCCTTGACGAATTAAGGCACTATAAAAACATAACCTGTCTGATTGTTGTTATCGAGTTATCTTCGCGTCGGGTTTAGTCGGGTTGTGTATGTAACGCGTTTCTTTCTTCGAATAATTTTTAATCGCCGAATAATTAACCGGTAGTGATTAACAGTGATGAACCGATAGAGGCATTCGTAAATGCCTCATTCTATCGATCAAGTGTGTGAATAAATCCGTGAAAGTGTTGATACGTGATACAATTTATAAAAGACGTATCCAGAAAATTTCTGATTGATTTCTGTGATTGTGCGTAATGTGTATTTCTTTCTTTGAATAATTTTCAGTCGCCGAATGATTTATCGGTAGCGACTAGCAATAATAAATCGATAGATTCGTTTATCACTCAAGTGCGTCAGTAAATCCGAGTGCGTATGGATACGTGATGACAATTTATGACAGAAAATACTTCTGGCTTATTACTTCGGTGTGGATTTGTAACTGGATTTGTGGATGAAAACGTGAAGTGCGATCTTATCCACGGTGAAATTATTCATCCGTCAAGCTACAATTCGTCAAGTATGAGAACATCGAACATCTGCACAGGTGAGAGTGTGTGTGTGTGTGTGTGTGTGTGTGTGTGTGTGTGTGTATCACATGTATGTATTTAGGTATCGTGTGTGCAGTGATCAGCTGAGCGCCCCGCGTCGCGCGCCACGGTAAGTCGCGTCGCGCGCCGCCCCCGTCTGCCTCTTATACTCGGCCCGTTACTCGTTTCTATTTCCTTTCATAATTCAAAAAGTAAACTTCGGACAAAATTTTAGTAGAGGAAAAATCGTCTCAGAATTACTTCTAGAATACGTCTTTGCAAGGACGCGTTGTTGTTCTGAATCACCCTGTATGTGGTAAATATGCATAAAAGATCTGACCTCACCGATGACCTTGACCTTGACATGTGTTATAGAGGTCATCCTCCTGAATGACCTTCATAAGGTTATAGGTGGCGGTCATTGTTTATTAAAAAGTTTTTAACAAAAAAGTTTGAAAAATATACTAGTTATTTTAAGTTTTGAAAGACATAAACTACTAATGTGTATGTAAAATAGTACATGTATGAACAAAGGAAAATCATTTAAAGCAGTGATCATTAATATATTGAAGTCTTGAATATTAAAGCAGAGAATAGTTGGTATAGGAGAGTCGTAAATGAGAAACAGTCGTGTTTATCTATAACGTAGTAATCTATTCGACATACCAAGTTTTTATTTATCGTAGTTCAAGGGTACTACATAAGTAAAGATATTTTGTCAACAATTACGTTTTTCGATTCTTCGCAGTTCGTTAAGAAGCTTTCAATGTGCGACTACACGAATTTCTGAGCCGTGTTGAGGATAAGAATAAATTAATCGAGTTTTTGCAAGAGCGAAAAGTTATTCATAGAGAAATTAAATGTCCACGATGTGAAGCAAACGTTAGTTTAAATCGTAAGCGTATGCTTTTACGGTGTTATGGTGTAACATATAAACAATGTAAAAAGAAGAAACGAAAGAAAATGTTGTGCAATTTTGCAATAAGTCCACTTCATAAAACATGGTTTTCGCACTCACATTTGAGTTTACAAGATTCATGCAGGTTTATAGCATATTTCTTAATGATACGTCCGCCTCGACATGTTTTTCTCATGGATGAACTAAATATTACTCATCACACTGTTGTTAATTGGTCAAATTTTTGTCGCGAGGTATTTATTATATCTTTATGTTTAATTATATCTTTTCGTTTTTACACTTAAGATTTATTTTTCAACTTTGTCTGGATTGGCTAGAGGATAATACTGAAATGTTAGGTGGAAAAGACATTATAATAGAAATAGATAAGGCGAAAATAGGAAAACGGAAATTTGAAAAAGGTCGACTGATTACAGGACAGTGGATATTTGGCAGTTTTGAACGAGAAACAAAACAATTCTTTGTTGAGTGTGTACCAGATCGGTCCGCAAGTACACTGTTAACGGTCATTCAAAAACGAATCAAACCTGGTACAACAATTATATCTGATTGCTGGAAATCATATAATTGACTAGAAAATGAAGGATATAAACACTTAACTGTTAATCATTCATACATTTCGTTGACCCGGATACCAACCGCTCATACTCAGAATATTAAAAGAGCATGGAGAGACACTCGTGCTAACATTCCACGATATGGTACTCGCAAAACACATTATGCTGGTTATATCGCAGAATTTTTTTAAACGAAAATTTAAATTTGACGAACGAATAAAGCATTTTTTAATATAGTAGCAAACATTTTTCACCTTCTCTGTAATAAAAGATACAAAAATATGTTTTTATATGCAGTATTATTTTTATTTATTTCTCCTTACAATATATAAAACCTATAAAAACTCCCGCGGGGGGAAAATGTTTTAGCTGTCGTTCAAATTTTCGTTTTAAAGCAGAAATAGGTTAGGTTAGGTTAGGGTTAGGTTCCTCTCAGGGGTCCGGCCGCCTTGGGGGGGAGGGGTTGGATACGGGTCTCGGCGCACCCGGGGGCACCCGAGCCAGGGAAGTGTGGAGTGAGGGTCGCACTCCTCTCCCCGACACCCCAGGGGCTGCATGATACGCTCTGCAGTACGGGTCCGGCGCACCCGAGGTTCCCGAGCCAACATGGAGAGGCGGGCCCACGGGGATAGGATTCGTGGTGGGGACCAAGCGCTGGCCTCGTGGGCTCGGAGGGAAGGGGTCGAAGGGGACGGGCCTACCCTGAAGACCTGGGTAGGCAGTGGGGAGAACCCCCCAGCGGGGCCTCTGACCGGCGGGGAGGGGAGAGATCCAGGGGGGACCTTTGACCCGCGGTCCCGCCCCCACCCCATCAACCCACGCTGCCGGCCATGGGGCCACTGCGGGGATGGGTAGGAGGAGGAGGGCGACCGCCGGAGTCAACAGTGATGGCGGTCGCTCCCCCACCCCCGGACATCCGGGGTGGGGCAGCGGGGGCAGCTTGTTCTGCCCCATAGGGTGGGCACTTTGGGCGGGTCTGGCCCATCTACGGATGGGTCGGCGTGACGCGTCCCCGGCGGGGGTTCGCGGGGGGGGCGGTGGATGCGCATGGAGGATGTCCCTCTCCCTCTACGCCTCCTCTGCTCCCCCCTTGCTGCCGCGGCCCCTTACCGGTTGGTGCGTTCGCGCCTGGTGCCCCGGGCGGGAGGGGTGATGTGTCGGCAGGGCATTTGCCCGGACACGTCTCCCGTCTTGTCCTGGGGCAGGCCATCTGGGGGTGGCGGAGGAGTGGCGCCCGGAGGGGGGGCTGCCGCGTTGGGTGACGCGTGGATCGGCATGAGGATTCTCCGTACGGACTAACCGGGCCGAGGAGCCCAGGCACGGGCCCTCCGTTGCTGTGCCCTCATGTCTCCCTTTTCGTGGCGGCCTCGCCGCCGATTTCGCCGGTGCGAGTCCGGTGACCCAGGGGACGGGTCACTGGACTTGCAGGAGGGGGGCTCAGACGGGCGACAGAGTGCCTTTATCCAAGCACTCTGGGGAAGGTCTGCGGGGTACGTGGACTGCCCCCACACCGTGCCGTCGGGGCATTTGCCTGGGTATGGTGGGTCGCTCGTCTGAGTCGGCGCTGCAGCGGCGTGCTGCTACAGAGCGTTGAGGGCCCTGGACAGAGGGTGGGTGTCGGCGGGGTATTTGCCCGGACACCCTGAGTGGTTTGGCCGGCGGGGTATTTGCCCGGGCCTGCCACTGGTATTCTGCCTTTGGGCACTGTGCCGGCTTGTCTGGGGCATTGGGAAGGGAGGGCGGGGGCTGATTTGGGATTGTCGGCCCTCGCTCTAAAGCCTCCCCCTACCATCAGGGGGAGGTCCCCGCAGGGCGGTGGTCAGCCCCATTCTGCGGGTGGGGTGGCGGCCCGCAAGGGCCCCTCGGCTGCTTCGGCGGCTGGGGTATATACTGGTACGCAGGGAGGGGTTGCGAGCGAATGCTCTCTGCAATGAGGGTACGTCCCCTCTCCCAAGCACCCGGGCAGGCTGATGGAGGTGTGGTGGACCGAACGTAAGTTCGGCCCACTGGGTTTTAATGAGTATGAGTCTCACACTTCCCCTGTGTTCCTCCCAGGGAGCGCACGACGGGTTTCCCCCTTCTTAAACAAAAAGGTTAGGTTAGGGTAGGTTATTTTTTCCGGAAGTGGAGCCCCCCGCAGGGCGGGAGGCGGAACACACTGTGTTCACGCATGTACTTTATTTTATAATATATGTCACATTGAAGTCCTCACTTTGCATACAAAGCTCAAAATTCATGCAAAATAATTAACTTCTTTTGTTAATAACTTTTTAATAAACAACGACCGCCGGCTAAAACCTTTTGAAGATCACTCACAGTGATGACCTTGACAACATATGTCAAGGTCAAGTCATCGGTGAGGCCGGACCTTTTATGCATATTTACCCTATATGTCGATGCTTTTACCTTATGAGATGATGTTACCAACCGCGCTTTAACGAAACTAAAGAGTTAAAAATATGTATTTTCACTGGCGGATCCTGGGGGGTAGTTTTCGGGTTAAAACCCCCCCTTCCAAATAAAGAAATGAGTTTTGCTGAATTGGTTTGAAAAATTTATCAAAGATAAAATGGGATCAGAAGTGTCACCACGTCCTCGTCATTGATCCTGAAGTAAAAGCTAAGCGTGATACTAGAAAAATATTAAACCAATTATTTTGTCAACCCCCCCCCCCATTATCGACATCAGGATCCGCTAGTGTGTGTTTTTATGGAATATGATTGCATAAATTGATTTTTTCGTGCAATTATTCTGTAAGAACACATACATATACTGGTTTAATATATTAACACATTTTTATTACGTAAAAGGCTCGGACATTCATTAAAATTCACCCTGTATAGACTATATACATATAATTATACATTTTTTAATATCTACACTTGATTACATACTATTTAAAAATTAGTTCATACTTTCAATAAAAAAGAACTGTCAAGGATCAATGTCTATCGATTAAAGTAAGCACTGCGTTTTCGTGTAAACGATAAGTTTATTAAAGATACTAAAGTTCGCGTTGACCGCACGCACACGCACCTTTCTTTATACACGGATTGCTTAACTACAAGGGATGGTATATTTTTGTAAACGGCTGGCAAGGCCTGGGAGGATCGTAGCCTCTAAGCCAGCCGTCGCGTATTTGCGCCTCAGTCAAGAAGGCGATGACGTGGTCGGCAACGCCTGAGGAATATGAGCCCTGAGCCGACCGTCTATCGTATTACGAATTAATCGCATCGAGAGGAAGATACGAACGACATCGCTATGGACTTCACGAAAACTCGCGACTCTCGACCGTTTACACTCGTCCCCTGCTCGGTACGAAGGCTCGATCGTTTCTGCTCTTCGCAGGATTCTCGCTCTTGGTTCCTCTTCGAACAATAGTGATTAGGACGGCCCTAAAGATTTATTCGAGTGATCTCATTGGATAGTCGCTCATCAGATTGGCCGCGATAGGCCACCTTGTCGCGAGGTCACGCGAAGGCGCGGGACTCGCGGCACCGTTGTTTTTGGTACCGCGATCGATTTCAAAGGCGGATGCCGCGCTCAGCAAAATGATTTATTACCCTCATTGTTTTGTTCGTATCTTCTCTCTTCCTTTGGAAAGTTTCGCGCTATGTGTGACGCATACGGATGTTTATTTCGCAATCGCATACATGTGTGCACACATGGTCGAGTCTCTACTCGACAAGAACAAAAATCTTATATTTGGTGATCAATATAGAATCCGTTGCAAATATTAGGAGATTGCATTAATTCGTGCCGCTGGGAACAGATAATTGCGGATGTTGCTTTAGTTCATGCCGTAACCATTAGGTTTTAGAGGTTATATATATCGTCATTTGTAAACAATATCCAGTCAACAAAGGTCGTTTCTGTGTACAAGAAAAGGTGATAAAGAGTGAAGCGAATATGGAACGCGATAAAGTGTTTTTCCGACATGTGCTTCTTTATTATTTTGACTTGAAGAAAAGTGCAGCTGAAGTTTATCAATTGCTTCTGGACACTTATGGCGAAGCTACTCCTTCGGAAAGAACGTGTAGAAAATGGATGCAACGTTTCAAAGAAGGTGATATTGAAATTCAAGACAAGAAACGCTCAGGACAGCCGAAAAAATTTGACGACGAGGAACTGCAGGAGTTATTGGATGAAAATCCGGCACAGACGCTCAAAGAATTGTCAGTAGCCCTCGGAGTCGACAAATCAACCGTTTCGAGGAGTCTACATGCCCTAGGGAAAATCCACAAGGAAGGAAAATGGGTGCCTCATCAATTGTCAGAAAGCTCAAAGTTGAATCGCTTGAACATTTGCATTTCCTTGCTTGCTAAACATAGGAAGAAGAGCTTTTTGTGGCGTATCGTGACTGGGGACGAAAAGTGGATCTACTACGAAAATCCGAAACGGAGGAAATCATGGGTAGACCCCGGTCACCCTTCAACATCGACACCAAAGCGCAATATTCACGGAAAGAAGATAATGCCATGCATTTGGTGGGATATGGAAGGCGTAGTGTATCATGAGCTTCTGAATCCCAGTGAAGCGGTTAATGCCACACTTTATCAACGCCAACTGGAGCGATTGCACGACGAATTGATGCAAAAAAGGCCGTCAATAGCCAGTAATAGACGGAAAGTGATCCTCCAACATGACAACGCTAGACCGCACGTGGCAAGAACGGTTAAAGAAACACTGATGGACCTGGAATGGGAAGTTCTCCCGCACCCAGCGTATTCCCCTGATCTTGCTCCTTCCAATTTTCACCTGTTCCGCTCCATGCAACACTCTTTGGAAGACACGCATTTCGCCAACCTCGAGGAACTCCGAAAATGGGTCGATGATTGAATCGCCTCAAAAGAAAGGTCCTTCTTTGGACGAGGGATCCAGCTTTTACCAGAAAGATGGCAAAAAGTAGTTGAAAGCAATGGCAATTACTTTGATTGATGTCCGAATGTAACATATTATGAAAATATTAAATATTTCAAGTAAAAAACGGCACGAATTAATGCAACCCCCTAATATAAACTATGTAAAAATATTTATATACTTACAATATTAAGCCTACATTTGTGTAAGTCTAGATCAGAGTTTCCCAAAGTGGGCGCTATCGCCCCTTCCCCTTCCCCGTGGGCGCTGGCGGGATTCTTGGGGAGTAAGTGGGAAATAAAAAGATGAAAAAGAATTTGGAGAAAACATTGTTTTAAGTAAACTTCTTTACATAGATATACAATCATGTATCGTCACAAGAGTCTAACCGTTAGTACATGTTGATCCGGTTATATAATGTGAGGCTAATTTTAGGTTTTAAGGAAATGAACAAAATGCAAGTTACAACCGATCGGTCTTAACAAAAGAACAAGATACATCTTAAGAA
This sequence comes from Ooceraea biroi, assembly GCF_003672135.1. Classification (NCBI taxonomy): domain Eukaryota; kingdom Metazoa; phylum Arthropoda; class Insecta; order Hymenoptera; family Formicidae; genus Ooceraea; species Ooceraea biroi. The sequence goes on along the minus strand of NC_039517.1, from coordinate 11,243,238 downwards.
GCAAGTGTGAGCATGTATGTATACTATTTTGAACGCGAGAACATCCACCAATCGAAACATTCGCTGTATAGTTTATCAGTGCGCGCCACGGCATATTTTGTGAAACAAACATGTTCTTGGATACACATATGAAAATTATAATCCAAAAATTATACAGGGTGTCCCAGACTTACCGTATCACCGCTTCAGGGTAGACTCCTGAGGTCATTCTGAGACGAAAGTTCTCTTGCAAAATGTCGAGGGTGGTGTAGTTTCAGCCCTATAATGGATTGAAGATATCCTATCCATGAACAGACTTTTCCCGCGTTCAGTGACGGCGGGTCGAAGGGACTCCGCGCATCGCGCACCGATCAATTCGATCTTAATTTTTCGCGGGATTTTCGCGCGTTACTGTCTGACTTTCTGCGATATCGGCAGTATGTTCGACAAGAAAAGACGGATCGATCGCTTATATTGCACGAAATTGCGATACACGCGGAACTGTCAAAACATACGTGAAATACGGCGCGCTCCCGCGATGACAGAAAACCAGCCGTTCCTGAACACAGGAAAATTCTGTACATACATGGATAGGATATCTTCAACCCCTTATAGCGCCAAAACTACGCCACCCTTGACATTTTATCAGAGGAACTTTCGTCTTGGAATGACATCAGGAGTCTACCCTGAACCGGCGATACGGTAGGTCTGGGACACTCTGTATAATTGATTCAATATACAGGGTGAGTTACCTAACTTGACGACCTTACATTAATCGTAACATATGTGGTATATGAAAAAATTGTTCTAACAAAAGTTGCATAGTACGAAGGGGGACACATAGTGCAATGATCATTTGTTTGCTACCTTTCTTTTTTATCGAAATATGAAGGTCACCTTCAGTTTTTTAAATGGGATGCTCAACATTTTTTCCCGGATTTCGATAGAATGTCCAACGCTGAGTAAAAAAGTATTATACTGGTTAGGGTGTAAAGTTAATAGTTACTGAGATAATTGTAAAATACCTTTTATTATTTCAAATATTGTTCGAACTGACGTCCGTCATTCTCAATGCAACTGCGTAACCTCTTAATGAACGAACGATTAGCATTCTGAAGCATGTCCGGAGTTATAGCAGCACATGCATTAATAATGCGTTCTCGCATATCCTCTACTGTTGTTGATGGCTCGCGATATACGTCGTTTTTTACTGTCCCCCATAGAAAGTAATCAACCGGTATTAAGTCCAGTGAACGAGCTGGCCATACAACATCACCGCCCCGTCCAATCCACCGATTAGGAAACTGTCTTTGTAATACTCGCCGTGCCTGCTGTACGTAATGTGCGGGACAACCGTCATGTTGGTACCACATTGTTAAACGAATTTAATACGGCACATTTTCTAATAAATTTGGCAGTATTTCAGACAAAAGCATCGAATACTTCTGACTTGTTAATGATCCATCAATAAAATATGGTCCAATAGTATGATTGACGAGTATACCGCACCAGACATTCAAACTCCACCGTCGTTGATGATCAATTTCACGAAGCCAATAGGGGTTTTCTACTGACCAATAATGCATGTTCCTTAAATTCACTTGTCCACTGTTTGTGAAGGTAGCTTCATCAGTAAACAACACGTTCTGTAAAAATGCATTATTCGCTTCTATCTCGTGCAGAAATCATTGACAAAACCGTACACGATTTTCAAAGTCTCTTCCATGCAGCTCCTGATGCATTGATAAGTGATATGGATGAAATTTCTGAGAATGAAAGATCCGCACAATACTTGTCTGACTAATTGGAAGGCCTTGTGATATTTGCCGTGTACTGATGTGTGGATTGCGGGCAACAGCTGCTAAAACACAAGTAGTATATTCTTCGTTTGTTGCATGTTTATTGCGTTTGCGTTTCTGTACTTTAAAGCTGCCAGTTTCTCTCAGCATTTGACTGAGTCTTAGAAAGGTAGAATGCGACGGTTGATTTCGATTAGGATATTTCTCTGCGTACAAATGTTTAGCCCTCGCAGCATTTTCTTCGCACATACCATAAACAATTATCATATCGTACTTTTCTTTATTACTGAATTTCATATTGCTCCAAAAGCACCGTTCTCATGTACAATTCTGACTGTACTACATTTAACGCGTCAATCAGATGTCTAATCTAGATCTACTATCTAAGAAGAACTGTGTTTATAAACACGATTTGCTATTACATAGTTGTCCCCTCGTCATCTAACAGTTCCGTTGATTGAACGTGATCGCAAATTAGGATAAGTCGTTTACAATTATCTCAGTAACTATTAACTTTATACCTTAACCAGTATAATACTTTTTTACTCAGCGTTGGACATTCTATCGAAATCCGGGAAAAAATGTTGAGCATCCCATTTAAAAAACTGAAGGTGACCTTCATATTTCGATAAAAAAGAAAGGTAGCAAACAAATGATCATTGCACTATGTGTCCCCCTTTGTACTATGCAACTTTTGTTAGAACAATTTTTTTATATAGCACGTATGTTACGATTTATTTAAGGTCGTCAAGTTAGGTGACTCACCCTGTATAACTTGTGGAAATAAGTATATATTTCGTTGGCACCTCGTGATGAGACATTTCGTTGGATCAATTACATTTTTTTCTTTGCGTACGCTCTTACAATTGTATCATTCGTTGAGATAGAGATAGAGATTTCCTGAAGGGGGCGTTGAAAAAACTTATCTTTGAAAAGGGGGCGGTAAGCTAACAAAGTTTGGGAAACTCTGGTCTAGATTTTAAATTACCTAGAAATTGCTTAAATATTATATAGTTTATAAAAATTGTAAAAATGAGCATATAGCTTAATAAACAAACTACATATACAAATTAACGTGCATTATATTTATTAAGTTAGATTTATTAGGCTTTTATTACAGCTCTTATAAATTATACAATATCTATGCAACATCTAGATAATTTACAGTATCTAGACTTACAAAATCTAGATAGTATACTAATTATAATTATATAAATATTTTACATAGTTTGTATTTACAACAGCTTCTATAGTAATTACCAAATATAAAATTTTTTTTATGTATGGTTAGATTTTCATATTTAAATCTGCTTTTTTACAGGTATCTAGTAAAAAAGCAGATAATTATTCTAATAATTCGTGTCATCTGGGAGTTAAAAAATTACGATTGGAGTTGGCTGCAAAACATACAAGCATTATTCCTCATGAAGATCCTGTTCTTACCGAAGTTAAAAAGTATTTACATATATCAGAATCTATCAAAGATCCTCTACAATGGTGGAATAAAATGAAGTTGTCACTGCCGAATATGTACAAATTGGTGTGCTGTACTTATGCCATACCGATCACAAGTTCAGCATCTGAGCGTGCATTCTCTTCTGCATGTTTATTTTACAAAGCAAAGCGTCCTGCGTTAAAACTATCAACAGCTAATAAAATATTATTTATTCATGATAATTTCAAGTTAATTAAAAATATACATTTAAAGTCAATAAAAGTGGCATAAGAGAGAGTGCAATTTAATATGTGAAGAAATCTAGAAGTTGATAAAGTGAATCTTATTTTATTTTTATTACGATAATCAGTAATATTTTGAAATAACTTTTATACTATTTTGTTGTAAAAAAAGATATTAGCAGTGCAAGTAATTGTATTTTTAAAACAAAAGCGCTGTTATATATTGTATAAGGGTGTTTCTTTTTAAGTGATACAGTCGATTATCTTACGAACCGATGATTTTATTGAAAAATTTTTCGAACGAAAGTTGCATGGCTTGAAGGGGGCCAATCAGTGGCGGTAACAGATTGGTTATTCGGGATCATTTTCAAGGTCATTTGAAGGTCAAGTTCAATTTTGTTAACAGAAACCCATACTTTTTATTGCAGATTCTAATTCTTTGTCGAAAAGTAAGTAACTTTTGTTCGAACCAGTTTTTTAAAAACGCCTTCCTTATCCCGAAAACTCAGGTTCAATCTTTAGCGGACCAATGATAATAACTCGCTTTATAACAGACACTGAAGTTGTTTTTAGTATTTTACTGTTTACCATCAGCAGTAGCGTTACCCAGTGTGCACCACGTGGAGGTTGCTGATCGAATTTGCACACCTTGTGGCCCTGAAAAGGGCCGATTGCTCTGCTTTACACTAATCCATGAGATGTTCAAAATGTCCTCCAGTATTTTCTAAATATAATATAATTCTTCTTCTGAAATTACGTACTGCTTCTCCTAACGTACGAATCGAAGTCTTAAGTGATCTCCAAACATGCATCTTCTTATTCTTTGCATCATGTGCAAATCCGATCAGCAACCTCCACGTGGTGCACACTGGGTAACGCTAATGCTGACGGTAAACAGTAAAATACTAAAAAATAACTTCAGTGTCTGTTATAAAGCGAGTTATTATCATTGATCCGCCAAAGGTTGAATTTGAGTTTTCGGGATAAAGAGGACGTTTTTTAAAAAAAATGTTTCGAACAAAAGTTACTTACTTTTCGACGAAGAATCAGAATCTGCAATAAAAAGTATGGATTTCTGTTTAAAAAATTGGACTTGACCTTCAAATGACCTTGAAAATTATCCCGAATGACGAATCTGTTACGCCACTGATTGGCCTCCTTCAAGCCATGCAACTTTCGTTCGAAAAATTTTTCAATAAAATTATTGGTTCGCGAGATAATCGACTGTATCACAAAAATAACCACTCTGTATATATAGGATGGAGCATTTAAATTGAGAAGCTCATAAATAACCTCATTGATATTTAATATTTTAAATAAACTTTATTTTTTACCAATGTTTTATCAACCCAGTATTATCGCAATACTACAGAAAATCAGAAATTTTATCAACCCAGATAGCAAAACGTTCTTTGGCATAACAAAAGAAATAGTTGCTTGACATAAGTTTCCTTTAAGTTGCCATCATGTTGCTATCACCGGAAGAATAGTAATTTCGTTAAGGGCAATGTAAGGACATTATGCAGACAACGGTTGCCGTGTAAACGAGCAGAAATATTGTAGCATACTTACTTATTTCCATAAACATTGTCACAATCTGTTAGAAACCGTTTTTATATGGAAATGGCGGAAAAATTTGGAAAAACTTTCCGCCAATTAAATGGAAACATATGTAGGCATGTAATTCTATTATCATGAATATAATGATTAATATATATGAAAATGCAATTAATAATAATAACTATAGGTCCTATTTTGCGTTTTACGAGAATAGCAGTCACATAGATGTGTAAATATATCTTATATGTATATGATTGTTGCATTTTTTGTCTAGTACTCATTCTAGTGACAAACTTCTTTTTTATTGAAACAGTTTTTCCAAAAACTCCTTTTGTCGCTTTTGTCAGGGATATTTTCCTGATTATGAATTCCACAGCCACCACAGGTATATGATGATTCTCTTCGTAGCTCGGAAAAATGTAACATCAATAATACTAATTCCGAAGTCTCCGCGAGAGGTCTCAAGTCGCGTCTATTTTTCCACTTCACGAGACAGTAGATAAGCTCGTGGGTCGTCGGTTAAGTTGTTGGTACAGCGTTCTGCATTCGTATGGACGTTCTGTTGTTTTTGACTCGTGTTGTAAATTACTGTTGTAATACTTGTAATACTATATGCAGTATAGACGCTAATATAAATAAGCGAAGAAAAAAAAGAAGCCTAAAACATTTTTGACTTGTACGAGATCGATAAGAGTCTCACGGACTAAAAATAACGAAAAGAATAATTAAGACAGGAATATTAATGAACCATGTGTTTTTCGTACGCTTGATTGCTAAATATTAAGTGCTACTTTTACGTTTAGTTGTAACAATTTCAGATTTGAAACAGTGTACAGAGTGTATTCGGATGCTATAACCTATAAATTCAATACGCATTATCTTTTGCTCGCATCATTTTGGATTTTTAATGGTTTTGGATATATTTCGTATGGAGAAATTGTTCCAGCTACCATTTGAAAAGTATATTTTGGAGAAATTTACGTACAATGCCGTTACAGTAAGTGCAAACATACACAGGGTGTCAATTTGAAAACTTTCAGCTTTAATATCTTTCTTGTTTTCAGTTTTAGAGAAAAATGTTTCAGACAAATGTTAATTAGTTCAAAGGGGGACATAAGATGGTGTTATTGGTTTGACCTTGAGTGAACTTGCCAAGGTCATATAAAGGCTGACTTGTTTTTTTTTAAACGGAACCCCCTATTTTTCATTAGATATTCTTATAGCTTACCTCGAGAGCTTTACAAAACACTATAATAAAGTATTTTTTCATTAAGTACTTTTCGAGTTATGAGGTTTGAAAGTTACATTACCGCCGATATTCAAGCCTCATATTTAAAACAATACTTAATGAAAAGATATTTTATTATAGTATTTTGGAAAGCTCTCGAAATAAGCTATAAGAATATGCAATAAAAAATAGGGACAGACTTTATAGAAACCCCACGGGTGTGCAGTATACAAGAAGGGTAGAAACTTAAAATTTTTAATAGGATATTTTTTATTGTCCATTTTGTAAGCAATAATAAAATCTATTTTCAAATTCTGTCCTGATATTTTGAAACACTTGTCTGTGAATGGATCTACATTATCGAACAATCCGTTGCCGAAGTATAATCATGACATTGCTGATGTTCACAAACATAAACACGAACAAAAAACAGTCTCAATAGGAAGATCAATTTAGTTTCGCACGAGTTTGTAGCGAATTAACAAGCACTGTACTTACCAGTTTAAGTAAGAGAAGTTAATTTATTTTGTTGCAATTTTGTTAAAAATTGTACTACAATGGTTCATACGTTGGCTGAAAAAATTGAAATGATTTTTATCTACGGAGCTGAGAACTGTTGTGTAGCAAGAACAGCTATTACTTTCAATATTAGACATCCTGATAAAAATGTCAGTCACACCTACGTCCAGCAATTAGTATTAAAATTTGAAGAAACAGGATCAGTAGCAAACAGAAAATGAAACGTACAAAGAGTAGTGAATGAAGCAACTGAACTTGAAGTGTTAGGCCATTTTGCAATAAATTCAACAATATCTCTTCGTCAAGCTGCAGTTACAACAGGGATTTTCCACTAATCTGTACGTAAAGTCCTGAAACTAAATAAATTTCATCCATATAAAATTCTCCACGAACTACATGAAGACGACTCTGATAGATGAATTCAATTTTGTAAGGAAATGATAGAAAGAATTTAAAACACACCGCAATTGCTAAAAAATATTTGTTTCAGCGACGAATGTACGTTTTTCTTACTGACGTGGTTAATAAACACAAGTGTCGGTATTGGAGTGATGAAAATCCACACGTTTTCAGAAAAGGACATACCCAACGGCCGCAAAAAATTAATGTTTGGGCTGGCATTTTAGGGGACAGTATCATTGGGCCACTATTTATTGAAGAAAATCTAAATGGCAATATTTACCTAGAATTGTTAGAAACTATCATTGAACTTCTCATCATTCAAGAATTGGAAAACCAACAAGATATTGAAGGCAATATACATTTGAATGAAAACCTAATTCATTTCCAACAAGATGGGGCTCCCCCACACTATGTCTTGTCTGTCCGACAATTCTTAAACAACAGATTTCCTGAACAGCGGATTGGAAGAAGAGGCCCGATAGAATGGCCCACAAAGTCTCCAGATTTATCTCCTTTGGATTTCTTTCTTTGGGGCTATCTAAAGTCAAAGATTTATAAAACACAGCCTACAACGATTGTACAACTTAGACAACGGATCGTCGAAGAATGCAGATCCATTCCCAGACAAGTATTTCAAAATGTCAGGACAGAATTTGAAAACAGACTTTATTATTATTTACAAAATAATGGACACCATTTTGAACATTTGTATTAATAAAAATGTAATGTAATAAAATGGATTTTTGTATAATTTGAAAAAATTACCAAGTTTTCCTTGAATGTCTCAAAAAACATTGGACAAATAAAAAAATGTTTCAGACAAAAGTTGTTTGTTTTCTTGCGTAAAATAAGATGCCGTTAAAAAAATTATAGATTCCCATTTAGAAAAATTAAGTTGACCTTGAAAACGTCCATTAAATTAAAAATAAGTAATGTTGTTATATTGCCCCCTCGAAACCAAACAACTTTTATTGAAAACATTTTTCTCTAAAACTGAAAACAAAAAAGATATTAAGGCTGAAAGTTTTCGAATTGACAGCCTGTATAATACAAATAGAAATCTTGTTTTTTCCGAAATGGCTATTAAACGATTTGTGTTACTTTGTGAAAACATTTATGGTTCAACTTTTTTATCGTATAATATATATGGACTTTTACATTTAGTCGAAGATGTATTCCGATTTGGTCCTTTAGATAGTTACTCAGCATTTCCATACGAAAGCAGCATAGTTCATTTTAGAAAAATGTGTAGAAAACCACATCTTTCCTTGCAGCAAATTGCTACAAGACGTGCAGAGCAAGATCAGTGCAAACTAAAATCGATTGTACAGGGTAATTACATAAAAATGTGGAAAAAAACACGCGAAAGGTCCATTACTTCATGCTGACAATAATTCTAGAACTTATGACGAATACAAATTTATAAAGTATCAAGATATGACAATTGGTGTTTGTGTACGCGACAATTGTTGTATTTTATTAGACTCAAGTATATGTTGTGTAAAAAATATTTTATAACATGAAAATAATTATTTTATTGTCGTTAACAAGTTTTTGCAAGTAACAGATTTGTATAGTATTAGCATTACCTCATCCTCAGTTGACATTTACAAGTGTTCTGAATTAGCTCATGATTATGATATTATTCTAGTAGAAAATATCAAGGCTAAATGTTTTAGAATGCCTTATTGGACTTGTCTCTCTAACAAAATAAGTGACGAAGTAATGTTAGATAACGTAGTATAATAAAAGATGAATTTGTTGTTGCAGTAATCAATAATAAGAAACAAAATAATTTATTATTAAATCTAATAATTTATTATTAATGTAGTAAATAAATCCTTCAATTTGCCAGTAATGATATATTGAAATAAAGATTTATTGATGACCAAGCTGGCAATACAAATGTAAAGGGCACAACGTTTCGGCCGACGGTTTCGGTCCTTCTCAAGTGCAAACAAAACATGAAGTGTCAAATTCTACAATCAAATGAAATATAAAGTCAATATAAAGACTAAAACAAATAATTAAAAATAATATGGTTAACACTCACTACCAGAATGAAACATTTCCTGAACAATTAAACTCATGGAGAGACCAGAATCGAACCAGTCATCTCAGAGGACGATCACACTGTGAACATTACAAGATCAAAAATAAAGTCGCTAGTACATATATCAAATGCTCATCAAAATAGAATCATAAATATTTGGTAAATTTTCAGTGTCCTTTTGCGAGTTCACCGCAAAAACATGACGCTTTATGAAAAACATTTCAGCTATTTCTCTCTTGCGTAAATGCTTTTCATGATGTAATATTTTAATATAATTCCAGTTAAATTCGTGACAATGATCCAATCTATGTCTACTGACAACAGAAAGATTATCATTATTTTTACTAATATTAGCTTTGTGTTCCTTCATACGCGTGTCAACATGTCTTTTCGTTTGCCCTATGTAACAGGCATCACAATTGTCACAATCGATCCTATACACAACACATTTATTATGTCCATTTAACAATGTAATTGTAATGGATTAATTTAATAAATGTAAAATAAACTTTACATTTATTACTATGAAAAATAATTATCGAAAATAAACATTGTTTGCGTAAACATTTTGTCACATCACGTATCCTCATATTATTATCAAAGAAGATTTGTAACTCTCTGTATAATTCATACTTTTCAGGATGCATGCATTTTTACATCTTTTCTAAACTCTTGTAATGTTACATGTACATTGTGAAGACATTTTGTCATGGTATAAAAAGAAATAAAAAAAAAGTTTTTACGTTTAGATTATTCCTTATTTTCAGATCTATAGATTGTGCAAAAAGACCATTAAAAAAGCCACACCGATATGAAACCACTTCAAGTGATGAACAAGTAAAGACTAAGAAACATAAGCGTATTAATGAAGAAAAAACAAAGAAAAAAGTTGCAACTACTTTGCAGGATATCCGCAATACTATGAATAATGATAATCTGCTATATAATTCAAATTCCAATAATTCAAAATGTACGGTTACAAAGGCGCCCATTATGCACAATCAAATCTACCAAAATACATTTACTCCATACACACAGACCGAAAAAACATATAATCAAGAAAAAATAATCAATTACTGTATAACTCAATACCTCTTACCGAAAAGAATGTTTCTAATACTAGGCAACATATAATAGACAATTTTGCACAAAATATGCAGCGACAAACTGTTGATAACTTATATTCGTTTAATGCAACAAGTATGTTATCACAACAATCCAGCATTGATGAAAATAATTCTTATCGTGTATTAACTCATGAACCAACTATGAATGTAATGGACAATCATACGAAACATAAAACAGTTTCGAGAAATACTATACAACCAATTGTTCATCCAAACGATAATCTAATTTTGGAAAAAGAAATGCAGCATAATTCACTACTACATAATTCACAACCATGTCACCAGCAATTTTTTTACAAATGTTGAAATTGCTAATGCAAATTCATCAGTGGAACAATCTCATACAAGAATTGAGAAATACAGTAACAATTGTTCCACTTTAAATTACACCACCAAATCAAATACATTTGGAAATAATTCATCAGTAGCAACAACAGGAAATGAAATGCAGCAAATTATTGAAATACTTCATAATTTACAGCGTAAAATGCAGTACGTTATATATTTTCTTATTATACTGGGTGAGTCATTTACAGTGTTACAGACTTATATCTCGGAAATGAAGCGTTTTAGAGAAAAATGTTTCAGACGAAAGTTGGCGACTCGCAGCAACGTCGTTATTTCAGGGACCTCCCTATTCGGCGAATACATTTTTCGCTGAAATCTCGACAACCATTAGAGATATCGACGTCTGTCGAAGAACACAATATTCCTCATACTCTGTATTATTGGGATTGCCGCATTAGAATTTTACGATTAATATATCTTTAAGTATTAAGGCGAGAGAATGAGGCGAAACCATGACGTTATCATCTGACACGTTTTCCTGCCTTTTTTATACTTGAATGTATATCAAGCGACGCTACCGTGTCACTTCGCCAAGTACACACTCAGAGAAATGATTTATTAGATTTAAATAAATTCGTATATTAGAATATTATTTATTTCAATACAATATATTTTTATTTGTGTGAACAAAATTTTTAGATTGCGACTATATGAGAGTTACTTGGTGCAACTGAATAATTTTATTTACGTATAGCTGTTTCACGTAAATACATATTCTTTAAATATAAATAAACGTGATATTTAACATTGAAAAAGGTTTCTTTTGATCTAATACATATGATACTTAAGTCGCAGAAACCGCCAATTTATATAAGACCATGGCGGTAAGCGCGCTTCGATGTTTCAATTTTTGCGCCATTACTTTTTCTTGGAGAGGATACAGAGAGACCATAATAGGCCGGTAACCCGTGCGTGCGCCGCGAGAATTACCCCTTCTCTGTATCCCTCTCATGCCGCGACCGCTGGCAACAGTTCGAATGTGACATCTCTTCCGCGTGTGATTTCCAACATTTGCCGTGTGTTTTTACCAACATTTTGGAAAAATGGATGAGATGGAGAAATTTTTACGAAGTTCGGATTTGGAGAGCTACACGGAAATCTTTAAACGTAAGTACATTGCAAATTTTTTGCATAAAACATACATGTGAGATGCGTCGAATGATCGGCGCACTATTAATTATTACTTATTTTTCGTTACACCCATATTGCGTTCCGTAATGCACATGCATGCATTATCTATAAACTACAGATAAATGAACGTATATTCGTGTTACAGAACGTAGCACTATAATAATCTTTACATACATAACCTATCTATCAAATGATCCTTTATTAAAAAACATTATGATTGATCGGGGTTAGATAAATATATGGACATTCGAAAAATATATTGATTAGAAATAATAATATATGTATAATTATCTATAATACATATAATGTCTCGATTATATGATGAATACGAAGCATTTCGTCATCTCGTGTCTTTGTTCTCATCCAAATAAATAATTTATTTCTATCATATTAGGACATGTTTGGCTGAAATAAATTCTGATTAGAATGAAGTAAATGTTCTTCGTTGTTAATAAAACTTTATTTGAATGAACTCGATCATTATTTGTTAGAATATTTTCCTCGTTTCAGTTATAATTGTGTGATCCAACGTGTTAACGTTAATTGCAGAAAACAAAATCGGAATTAATCAGATTACAGAGACCACGGCGGATTATATTTTCTCCTTATTAATAGCCCCAATTGGTGATCAGCTGCGATACAAGAAGGCTGTTGAAGCTTACAAAGCTAATGTAAGTTTATAACATTTTTCTTAAACAAATTGTCGTCATTTTTCATCTGATAATATTGAAAACGGTTATGTATTTTTACGATAAGTTTGTAATTAATCCTTTTAATGTAATTAACCCTTTTGTAATTAATCTTAACAGTCGTACGTAGGTAGACTACGTACATAATTTTTTCGTCATTCGACTTTTTGAAGACTGCGATTATCTTTCGCTTATAATCTTTGTATATTAATCACGCGATATTTTCATTTGATACAGATTTCAGTGTTGACTGAATCGGAATTGGACAATTCATCCGTCTGTATCTTGATACATCAGGAGGATGAAAGCTTCGAACATTTTGCTAATCAGGACAAAACTACAGAAACATCGATAAGCAAGGCGAGCTTAGCATGTAGTGAGAACCTACAAGAAATACCTCAACCACAAAAAAAATCAAGCTTGACAGTACTGAGTTTAGTTCGAATTTACCATCGACATCCACAACTGAAGTCAATACAACTTCGGAGATCGTCACAAACAAAATAAAAACTAAAGTGGTACAATATTAATATACATCTTTTTGTTTTTAATTAACTAAATTTTCTCCTATAAATTTTGTATGGTTTATTCTCCTTATATTCGACTCTCAAACTGTAAAAGTTTTTATACACAATATACACATACAGTAAATATATACATAAACGTGTGTGTACATAGTTTCAGCGCATAGTTTCAAGGCCATTATAAAATTTTATATGCAATTTTTAATCCGACCTTTTTTCTTAGGATTACCACAATAATATATGTATGTATACATATATGTGTATGTATGTATTTATACGTACGTATATTATGTTGGTAATTTTTAAAAAATGTTGGATTAAAAATTGTGATTGTATAAAATTTTATAATGGACTTCGTTATTTTCTTTTGTCATTAATTGAAAAAATTACTTTTACATCATAGTATTTTTGTTTATTATAATTTACTTATGTTGACTTTAAAAGGAGTTGGAAGCTTTCTTAACAACATGTAGTGATGGGCGAATTGCGCTGAATACTTTCCAAACGAATGGAAAACTCAATGAATCTGTGCGTCGGAAACTAACAACCGTAATCGTGGATCATTTGATGGTTGCTTATGGACATGACTTAAAAAATGCGCATTTTAAGGCTGTGGCGGAATTAATCATCGAAGTATTTCCAACAGAATTAATAGTGCGTATTATTTCTATATCTGTCATAAATTCTTAAGGTTTCCTTTGGTTCAGAAATTAAACAGTGCGTTGATTTAGGAAGCATATTACGTACCACCACATGCAGAGGGTGTTCAACAAAGTGTGTCAAAAGGAAAATTGCCTTACAAGTATAGAAACATCAAGACTTCTATGAAGGAGACAGGTGTTTCAATGATATCAAAATCTTCAAAGCAAGTTTCCCTCAACGATATAACGATTGAAAATTGTAAGTAGTTTGTATGTTATGAATCATACTCAAGTACCTTTTACTTACTATACTCCGACCGTACGTAGAATAAATTGAAAATAGTTGTATATCAGTTGTAGAATACTAATTTATTCTAGTACTGCCCGAGCAACAGTTTTTCGCATTGCAAGTGTGGCTTAAAAGCTACATAGAACCGTGGACGGAAGTACTGGAGCGCTGGACGAAAACAGCACCAAATCGAATTCACCAATTCACCAAGGACAGAAATCTTTCAATAAACAATATTCTGACCGAATGGCCGCTATTTAAACATCCATTAGGATACTCTTTGGTATATCTTTTCAAATGAAATTTTTCTTACATTAAACGGAGAATTAAGTTCTACAAAATTATATAAATACATAAAATGTCGTCATTGTTTTCTAAAATTGTGTTCTTAAAATGACTTTCTTCATAGATTTCCATCGATTTCACAATTTTGTTTCCGGAAAAAGGACTCAGTCTTCTAAATAGCTGGTCTAACTGCAAAGAAAAGCTCTTCGATGTTATGAGAGAACGTTCAAAAAGAGACAAGCACTCGATTGCATATCAGATTCTGAGTACTCTTCCTTCAAAAATATCTGAAGGTAATTAAAACATTATGTATAATAATATTACATCAATTACGTAATGGTTTATGTACAGATGGCAAAGACATTGTTGTAATGTACTTGTTACCAACGTTGCTACCGCCAGCGATTATCCGAGAAAAAGGTAAAGGATCGTGGAAACCAACAATAGCAGAAGCTCAAGAAACGTTTGCTCTATACACCAAAGTACACAATATTATCAACTAATAACTAATAAACTATTTTTCAAGTTTACTACTATAATAACAGATAATTTCTTTTAGGATTCCGTGAGTAAGCAAATTTGTTTAGAACAGAGGAAGAAGAAATACGAAAAACTCATGCGGCCTATTCAACCGTGCGTAATCATAATAGGAGAAACATTACATACGGCAAAAGACTTCTACGTACTGTTCGATAACGTAGAGTACAAACTGAACAGCGTCCTAGCGGCAGTAGATACGTGTTTCAAAATCATACATGTTATGAACCTAGTATATCCATCCGAAGCATATAATACATGGATGTTTATCCAGAGGTATTTTTACAAATTATACTTACAAACAGAAAAAGTGCCGACGTGTGTTACGAGTCTTATCAGCGAGCTTTAGTGCGGGACTATAGGAGTGCACAATTTTGAAGACTGATTATCTTTTTTACATTTTTTTTCATAGCTCCTAAACTATCTTTTTTAAATAAGTTTAATAAGTATGATATATTTTTTGGTAGCTCTTAAAAGTCTCTTTCCAATACATACATTGAGTTTTTCTTTGTAGGTCCAAAATATATTTTAATTTCATCTCTAGTACGCATATTATTTTTTTATTTTTATTTTTGCTAAGAGCGTATAAATATATATTATTATGCCGCAGTACAAAGTCTTAAAATTAGACAACTTTATCGATAAAGACTCGTGCCTATTGTTTTTGCGTTAGGGATAAGTACAAAGTGTTTATTAGAATAAAAATGTACTATTGCGCATTTAGGGATCGTTACAATTATTGCCGAGACGGCTATAATACTCCAGAAGCATTATTTTTACACACTAAGATTCATCACTTCAACTTGTCAAATTACACTTGTGGCCAGATTGGTTGCGAGAGAACGTTTTAACGATTAGATTCTTTTAAACGTCATGTAAGAAACACTCATTCTGAGCCGAATCAGCCACCTAATCCTTTACCCGAAATTTGTGTAAGATCGTCAGATGTACAACAGCCTTTAATGAATGTTGACTCATTGTCAGTTGAAGATGTTAACTTACTTGAAGAAGACCCTTTATTACCAGAAAATGAGTCAATTAATGATTTATCGGTTATTCACGATCGATTTAAAAAAATAACATATAAATATTTGTCACAATTGTACCGTAATAAAAGCCTGTCCCGCACAGCTATTGAAAGTATTATTAAAAGTACCTCTGAGTTACTATCTATTGTTGGGACCATGTTAGATAATTACGTAACTGCAACCGATCATACTCATGATAATCTTCGAGATATTGTCTCTTTCTTAAATAATCCATTTTTCGAAAACAAAACAGAGTACAAAAGGATACAATTCATGACAAAAGCAGGATTTTATGTAGGTCCAAGAAAAATATTCATTCGTCAAAGAATTGATGATGTAACTATCGACGGTACAATTGTGAGAGTGCCAGTTCAAGTCACCATAACGTTTGTGCCCTTACGGATACTATTCAAAACTATTTTTAGTTCGCCGAGAATTTTTCAAATCGCACATACGTATATGCATCAGCAGGATCATAATAATATAGTTAACGATACAATTCACACCACTTTTTGGAAAACTAAACAGCGTCAATTCTTTTCGGATAAATTCGTAATTCCTTTATATATTTACTATGATGAATTCAAGTGCAATAATCCACTTGGTTCTCATACTGGAATTCACAAAATGGGTGCGGTTTATATAAGTCTTCGATGTTTCCCATTAGAATTCCAATCTCAATTGAGTAGCATTTTTTTAGCACTGCTTGCTCATTACCAAGACATTGTGTCCGAAGGAAACGCAATTTTTCATATCTTAGTTCAGGAACTAATATTTCTCGAATCAGAAGGAATCTCTGTTGATCAAGGCAATGGAATATCGCAAAAGATTTACTTTTCATTAGCTATGATACTCGGTGATAATGCTGGTTTGAATTCTATTTTTGGTTATTCGAGTTGTTCGAGTAATTTTTTCTGTCGTATCTGCAAGGGGCATAAGCACGACTTACTAACATGTAACGAAGAAAATGAACATTTGTTACGCACCCTAGAAAATTATAATGACGATCTTATAGTTGGCGACTACAGATTGACCGGGATAAAAGAAAACTCGATCTTCAACGAAATTCCGTCATTTCACGTTGTTATCAATAATGCCGTCGATATAATGCACGATTTACTCGAAGGAGTATGTAAATATGACATGACTCTTATAATAAACTATTACACGACAGTTCGCGTGATATCTTTAGAGACCATAAATTCTTGTATTCAGTCTTTTGATTATGGATACGTTGAATTCGATAATAAACCGCCAGTAATACTCAAGATGCGTTGAGGAAGAAAAATATTAACATTAAAGCCGCGGAAATGATGTGTCTTGTACGAAATTTTGAACTCATGATTGGGCATCTTATCCTCGAAGGCGATAACGTGTGACTACTTTATACCACTTTGTGCGACATAATGGATATTGTTCTTGCACCATCCTATCAAGTTGGTACGCATAATTTATTAAAAGTTCTCATACAAGAACATCATGAACTGTACATTAACACTTGTAGGCTAGTTCCATGCTATGAACAAGTTGAGTACCTTACACCAAAATTTCATTTCATGGTGCACTATTGGCGCATTATTCATAACTATGGTCCTCTACGTAACTTCTGGTGCATGAGATTCGAAGGAAAACATGCAACAGGGTTACAAACGGCTCGAAATTCTGCTAGTCGAATAAATTTAACTCAAACCATTGCAATTGATCACCAATTACGTTTAGCATACAGACTATCGAGTGATGAAATCTTCAAGAATATAATAAATCTCGGACCTCGGACCCGGACTACACTTGTAATTTGCCAATTTGATGAAGAGTTCGTCCCTGTTAAATGGATCGATTATAACGGGCGTTTATATAAAGCAGGAAAATGTGTTGTACGCATAGGTATACATGACAATTTACCATATTTCGGATTAGTGACAGCGATATTCGTAAAACAGGAGACGATATTGTTTTCGTATCAAAATATATGTACTTTCGGTTTTGACGAACACTGTCATTCATATGTTGTTGAACCGAATGAAATTTATGTTCAGAATCAATATATTAATGTCAATAATTTACCAGATTCCACACCTTTATATCTGCGCAAAATGAATAAAAAGTACTACATTACTGTTCCTTATGCCGTATAATTAAAAAACTTGGCATCGAGACGTTGCTGTTTCTCTACATTATATATGAATACATTATATGTATATTTTATATTACATATTAAGGCGGCGTTATAAAATCATGTAACTTTACAGTTGTTCAAGTCCAAATAAACAAATTGTAAGTAACATTTTTATTTCCTTTTTGTATAAAACCAGAAAGTAATAGGCCTATACGAAAATAAAATATATTTTTTATTCAAAGAAGAAAATATTGTTGCTGTAAATACATATTTTATTTAATACTAATAAATTCATTTAGTTGACAGCCAAAGAAATAAATAAGTTTGAAATTAATAAAATGGTATTAGGCCCATATATAAATAAGAGAATTTATTTGTCTGAACAAAATTTTATTTGTTCCAAATAAATCATTTCTCTGAGTGCATAAAAAAGTAAATAGCCGCATAAAATAAGGCTCCGAACAATGAGAGTCACTGTATAATATCGAGTGTTACCAATTTCATTGCATAAACGTCGTGCGCTACCAAGTAGCTTATCTGGAATTCATGCCATTTGACAGGTCATATCAACTTATGATTAAAATATCTCAGGAATTAAAGCCGTAATCAAAAATCTAACGGCACTTGTATAATAAAATGTGAATGCGAGCTTTCGATCGCGACCAATTCGAATAAGATTGGTGCAGTCAATCCTGAGATATTATAATCGTACGTTAGAATCGTGACGTTCCGTTTTCCGTATTCTGGTTCAGACTCACGTACGTATGTTCGCACATACACATGCAAAGCGATTTTGTCCCTCAAGCTGCTGTTCACACATGCATGATTTAATTTATTATGATTTAAAAATGATTTTAATAATACATGGGAAATGTTTTATTGTACGATAAAGATATAAATCGCAAATACTATAAAAAATGTGATACATAGGAAATGTTTTATTTCACAATAAAGACATAAATTGCAAGTAATTGCAAGCAACATCATCGACGACGACGACGATGATGACGTTGCACCACGTCGACGATGATGACGACGATAACGTTGCACCACTTCGATGACGGCGACAACAACGACGACGGCGTTGCACCACATTAACGTCATCGTCGTCGTCGTCATCGACGTGGTGCAACGTCATCGTCGTCGTCGTCGTCGTTGACGTGGTTCAACGTCGTCGTTGTCGACGTGGTGCAACGTCGTCATCGTCATCGACGTGGTGCAACGTCAGCGTCGTCATCGTTGTCGTCGTCGTCGTTGACGTGGTGCAACGTCGTCGTCGTCGTCGTCGTTGACGTGGTGCAACGTCGTCGTCGTTGTCGTCGTCGTCGACGTGGTGCAACGTCGTCATCGTCATCGATGTGGTGCAACGTCATCGTCGTCGTCGTCGTCGTCGTTGACGTAGTGCAACGTCATCATCGTCATCGACGTGGTGCAACGTCGTCGTTGTTGTTGTCGCCGTCATCAACGTGGTGCAACGTCATCGTCGTCGTCGTTAAAGCGACGCGATTGCGATACTATCGATTGAAATCGATATTTTGATGTTGATAATTTGTGCAAACGAAAGCGAACGAACTTCACGTAGACTTCAAGTGAACAATTTTGAACAACGGTAAAAAAAGCATTTATTAAACGCTCGGTAACACAAAGAATGCAACAGAACGAGAGAGTGAGAGACCAAGGTAACGAAAAGAAAGAGCGAGAGAGTGAAAGAGTGAGAGATTTTATTTTTTTTATATATGCATTCGCTCTCTCGATTCTGTCACTCTTTCGTTTTGTCGCTTTCGTAAATAAAATCTCTTAGATTATTTATGAAAACAATAATGACTTGTAGAGTGATACTGTGTTTGCAAAGAAAGAAAGACTCTGTTGAGACGTCTGACGACAAGATATTAGAAAATCAGTTAATATATCTGGAAGATATCTGCAATAGAGCAAAAGGCAAGAAAATACTTTTCTAGTGCGTCAATAGCACTTGTTATCACGGTATCTTTTTCTTTCGTTTCCCGTTTTTCATTCCCATTTCATCATTCATTTTCCTCATATGCTTCCCATACGCTTCTATGTTATACGAGTATAACATCATCATCTCAAAGAGCTTTACAAAACACTTTTTGTATATCTGTTATTCATCATATTATAATAATCAAATGGATCTGTTATTGTATCATTTCAGTTGTATAGCTTTTTACTTTTTTAAAATCTACAGACTTTCCTTCTTCAAGTTTGTTTTGTGCGAGAGAGCGACAGAAGGAGAGGGCGAGAGAGCGAGAGAGCGAGAGAGAGAGAGAGAGAGAGAGAATTACAAAAAGGAGTGAGATCCCTAAAAAAACCTTTTTAAAAAAAGAAAAAATATATACGCCAAGTACATAAAACCTCTCAACTTGTCAAAACTCAAAACTAAATATGAAATCAATAATTACTTAGCCAAGTATCTAGAAGCAGTTTGAGTATTTTACCCAAACGTTTTCCATGCATACTCTCTTATTACATGACGACATTGAAGTACTTGGCGTGCCCGAATCACTTTAAAACGTACTGTCCTACCTATAAGAGACACAAAATCATTTGCGAATCATTATTAAAAATTATCAAGATACAAGATACAATACAAATCAAGATATTGTACAAATTTACAAGAATACATGACCACTGCGATCCGGACACGCCAAGTACTTCAATGTCGTCATGTAATAAGAGAGTATGCATGGAAAACGTTTGGGTAAAATACTCAAACTGCTTCTAGATACTTGGCTAGTTAATTATTGATTTCATATTTAGTTTTGAGTTTTGACAAGTTGAGAGGTTTTATGTACTTGGCGTATATATTTTTTCTTTTCTTAAAAAGGTTTTTTAGGAATTGTATTTTCCATAATAGTGGCAGGTTTCTATGTATGGGCAATTTCGGAGAATTTCAACGGAAAGTGCGAGCTTCAGTCTCAATATCTAATTAGATCAAAGTTGTACTAATCAAACATTTAATGTCTTGAAATCTTAGTGATTGTCAATACTTAAATTGCAAAACAATTAATTAATCATTTAATCTTCAAAATTAATTTCAAAGGCCACGAAAATGCCCATACATAGAAACCTGCTATTATTATGGAAAATACAATATAGTTAGCAAATATATCTATATGGTGATATTGCTAGGCCAAATGAGAATAATGATTCGCAGTTTTCGTATCCTTTTTGCGTTACAAACTTATTAAAACAAAGATATTGCAACTGACAATAGTCACTTCCAAAAAATTGCAGTTACAATACTGTTGTTTTTCGACTTCGAAATCCAATTCTTTATATGTTTAACCACCGTTTGTCCTTAGCAATATCCACATAGATATATTTGTCAAATACATATATCGTATTTTCCAAAATATTAGCACGTTTCTACGTATGTATATTTTCGGGGCCTTTGTATTTACTTTTGAAGCTTAAATGATTACTTATATTTTGGAATTTAAGTGTTGACAATCACTAAGATTGCAAGATATTAATTGTTTGATTAGTACAAATTTGGTCTAATTAGATATTGAGACTGAAGCTTGCATTTTCCGTTGAAATTCCCCGAAATTACCCTTACAAACCTGCCAATATTATGGAAAATATACAGAACAACTTACAAATACATCTATATGGTAATATTGATAAGGACAAACGGTATTGAAACATGTAAAGAATTTGATATTGTACAGTCAGTTCCAACCAGTTCTAGTTGCAATACTATTGTATTAATTAAGAGACACGGTAGTGTCTCGCGCCAAGTATACGCGCAGCGAGACCGCACCGTGACACTATTACGCGAAGCGACGCTTTCGCAGACACTCAGATTATTAGATCTCAATAACCGCTGAACGGATGAATTTCTAAGTAGGCTCAATGGATAGCTTGGGGTCGAATTATATAATAAAAGTGTTTTTATTTGTCTTGTACGTGCCCTACGAGCGGATATATGGCGATGCAAAGTCTGAAATTGGAAAATTTCATTTAAGAAACGTCGTCGTCGTCATCATCATCGTCATTTGTACAGTCCGTTCTTTTTCGTCGAGATGGCAGCAGCTCCGTTTATACCGACCGGCGGAGATGCTGTTGGTATATCCGTGTGACTCACATATAACGATCATATGTAGAGGCTCTACATTAGAATTGAGATATCGCGAATCTGATTGCGCTGACTTTTTGACAATCGTTTGTAGTTTCGTTTTGTTTGTAGTTGAACTGTTCAAAAGGTATTAATTAACATTTGTTTAAATGAAAAAGAGCTACCTTTGCCATTTGTTAAGATATCGCCAATCCGCTTGCGCTGTCTTTTTCAGGATCGTTTCTAGTTGTTTGGTTTATAGTTGAACTTTTAAAAGTTATTAACATTTGGTTAAATAAAAAATAGCTAACTTTGCCATTTGTTAAGATATCGATATAATTAAAAAATTAAAATAGTAAAATATTTAGAATATTTATTATAAAGCTTATAATTGAAAATATTCACTCTTCGTCTCTTTTTTATGTGCCCTTTATAAAAACACAAAGGTGCAATCGAGCCTAAATTTTAAGTTTTATGCCTTAAAATCTCATTGTAAAGTATTGTTACAAAAGAACGCTATCGCAAAGTGAAAGATGTTTTATGGGGATTGTCAAAAGTAATTGCTTCAAGAGAATTGTCAAAATCAAATATCACGGCAAAATATTGCTTGGGGTTTACATGGTTTACAAAATACAGATAATGTTTCGTGTTATGCAATCCCCATATAGTATAAAAAAGAATACTTCACACTACAAAATGTGTGAAATCACAACAAAATTACCTTTTTAAAAAAAGGTACAAAAAAGCGCCAAGTATACGCGCCCGAAGTTCTTTCAAAAAAGAACTCTACAAAACTAATGATATTAACAAATCATTTTGCTGATAATAAATGTTATTAATGCCGTTAATAAAAAGAAAAGAATAACATACTTCACACTACAAAATGTGTGAAATCACAACAAAATTACCTTTTTAAAAAAAGGTATAAAAAAGCGCCAAGTATAAGCGCCCGCAGTTCTTTCAAACCCGAAGTTCTTTCAAAAAAGAACTCTACAAAACTAATGATATTAACAAATTGCGCCAACTACAATAGATATTTATGCAAACCAGAAAATCTATTACTTTAGTTGGGTATTTATGCAAACCAGAAAATCTATTACTTTTTATTATTACTCTTTGGTCGATATTCATTGTTGATTCTTATTTAAAACCATATTAAGTACAATTATAAGATATTTGAAACCAATCACACAGCCGTATTAGCATCTTAAGACATTACTTCAGATCGCGTCTGGAAATAAGAACGGACTATGAATACTGGCCTTTGATATTAAAGTGCTATATCCAGTTAATAATATATGATTCTGTAATGACAGTTTTGAGCACATATTTTACATTATATTCAACATACAAATAAATATTGTAATATTATTATCTCCTAGTCCGTTCTTATTTCCAGATGATCTGAAGTAATAATGTCTTAAGATGCTAATGCGGCTCTGTGATTGGTTTCAAATATCTTATGATTGTACTTAAAACGGCCTTAAAGATTTTATTGGAAAAATAAAGGGTATAATAATGTTACGTTCAGAGCTCCGTGAGCTCGAAGGAAGGGCGCAACAGGACGCCTCTCGTATCTTGTGGCGGTCAGGCCTCAAAACACAAGTCGGACTGACCACTTGCTCCGGCTTAAAGGTCAACGACCACGGAGGTCGATTTTACCGTAGGCCCTGGAACGGTCTGTCCGTTGGTCCCTTTTTAGTCAGGGAAACTGAATCCCTTTTACCTGGAATAGGACCTGTACGATCTGGGAAGGCGGAGACGAATAGAGGGAATCAAAATGAATAATACATCGGTGACTAGTTAACTAATAAATATTTTATTCTAAAGAAAACAAAGTATGTCTAAAACATATTTGGTTGAAAGAAATTTAAAGTGTATGTGTTGTTTTGTGTCTATAAAATGTGTAAATTGAAAATGTAGTTTACTCGGAAATTATAATTAATTACAAATTGAAAACTAAACATAAGCGGAAATTAAACACTTTACTTCCTAGATCAATTTTCCAAACTGAGTCTATTTAAAAAAAAAACATAAAAACTAAAGGAGAACAACTTAACCAATAAAATAATATATAAATGAAAATTACGGCGACTGATCTATTTCTAAAATCTATTTCTATATTAACACTAATCATTACTTAAAGAATACCGGCGGAGGAGAGAGGCGGGGAACAGGATGGGATATAGGTGTCCTCTGACAATCAGAGGGATCCCGACGTTTGGGTCGGTGTGCCGAAGAGCGGCCCTGAGAGAGAGAATAGGAAAGAAGTCTGGGTCTATCACAATGGCATTAGGTGGTAGAGGGTGAGTGACTGGAGGGAAAATGTGGAGGAATCGCTCTCCTAGAGTCACCAGTGAACGCTGGATGAACTCTTCGACTATGTCGTCATCCCTGACGGGCGACGGAGAACAAGGAGGAGAAGGAGAATTTGCAAAATTCTCCAAATCGCCAGGTTGAACAGGTGAATAGCGTAGGGAGGAGGGAGCTGGAGAAATAGACGGAGAGTAACGGGGAGAGCTAGGAGGTGACACTTGAATGGATGCTCGCGAAGAGGATTCGGACATAGAGAAATAACACGAAGAGGGTGTAAGAGAAGAAGGAGGCGGAGATAAGGAGAGAGAGAGATGCTTGAAGGGGTTGAAGGACGCAAAGAGGAGCGCGAAGAAGAAACGGAGGGTGCGGAAGAAGAGACGCTTGAAGAGACAGAGAACGGGGAAGGTGTTCGGGGTAGGGGTTCCAGTATCTGAACGGAAGAATCAGGGGATGCCCGATGCGAGGTGGAAGATACTGTTTGGACGGAAAGGGCAGGGGAAGGAGGCCGAAAAGAATCTAAAACTATGACCGATGAACTGGTCGAACACGCTGAGGGGGGCTGCGGATCAAAGATCGGTCGCGATCTTTTTACGCTGTGGCTCCGTCGTTGGATGGCCCCCAGGAAACGACGCTTGGTCGCTGCTGGATGGTCCCGCAGAGGGAAACGAACTGCGTGATCGTTTGCCGGAAAACACTTAAAGGGGGATACCGGATGAGTCCAGGAGAAATGTTTAGAAAAGGGGTAGAAGAGAGCTGAAGGAGAAATGTGAATGAAAATTGTCGATGAACAAACAAAAGGAAGAGAAGACAAAGAGTAAAGAAGAAAGGAGTGACAGCTAAAGGAAAACGCTCACTTGTTTGCAGGTGTATGCTGAAACTTGAAAAAATCCGTTTGTGCCAATGAACTGCCGTCGGGTGGATGGTGTAGCGCACGTCGAGTTGGTTGGGTGATATGTAACTCGCGCA
Source organism: Ooceraea biroi (assembly GCF_003672135.1). NCBI lineage: Eukaryota > Metazoa > Arthropoda > Insecta > Hymenoptera > Formicidae > Ooceraea > Ooceraea biroi. Next base: position 11,217,946 of record NC_039517.1, on the reverse strand, counting down.
CCAAAGTTAGTGTTCACGGCCCGGCACTTGACTTCACAAAACTATTGAAGAACAATTGTGTCGTTCGCGAAGACTGACAAGGCACGTTCACTAAGGCTGACAAGGTACGTTCGCTAAGGCTGACAAGGTACGTTCGTGGTTACGGACAGAATGAAAAAGCTGCCCTTCGGAGTAGTCATCACCTTTTATACGATAAGGATGACGTGGAAAAGAGGTAGCTTTTCCGGGAACTGCGTTTTCAGGAAACCACCTTTCGAGGGCCGTTAGTTAATTTAATTGCAAATATGATCGGTTGGTCTATGAGGCGATAAACCGTCCACAGATGGTTTCTTTTTAAGCCGGAAGTACCGGTACGTGTGTGGCCGGACTCGCGGTTCCTGTGAGGTATCTACCCGGGGAATGATCCGGCACAGCTGTATCATTTTCTCTTTCAGGAAGAGTGATACACCGCGAGCCTACAGTCCCACGCGACCGAATTTGTTGCTTGTTTATTTATAAATTGATCAGTAAGACCAAAGGGTTCGATATCCGGATCTAATATCGCGCCTGCCCGGACACGTGCGTCACATCCCGCGGTTCTTGTGAAGGTATTTCCTCGGATCCGACACAGCTGTGTCACCGTTTCTTCTAATCCCTCACTGGGGCCCTATTGATCGCACGCGACCGGCTCGACGCGTCGCCTCATTGACCAACAATTAAAAAATATTGCTAAATTCCTTGGAAGCAAGGAACTGTGCAGTCTCTGGACGTAACAATAATAATAAGCAGATATTTTTATACGATAAATATTTTAATACATATACATATATAAATATGTCAATACAAATGTGTTTTTTGAAAATACTTGGCGCTGCTAAACCGAATAAAAAATTCTCAACAAATCGAACCAATATGTTAATTGCCTTATTCTCTTTCTTCCTCTCTTGTGAATGTGTGTGTGTGTGTGTATTTCGGCGATTGTGTTATGTAAGTTAGGTGTGTGTGTGCCTCTCTCTCGTGCGCGCGCGCGCGTGTGTGAGACATTAGAGTTAAGTATAGAATAAGTGTAATTAACTACATTTGTACATATATTTTATGTATTTCGGCAAGTTGTTGTGTAAATTAGAGTCTAAGCACATTATTGTAATGTTTAGATTATTTAAATACTAAGAGAATTTTTTATTCGGTTTAGCAGCGCCAAGTATTTTCAAAAAACACATTTGTATTGACATATTTATATATGTATATGTATTAAAATATTTATTCGTATCAATTCAAATATCTTATGAATGTACTTAAGATGGTCTTAAATAAGAATCAACAATGAATATCGGCCAAAGAGTAATAATAAAAAGTAATAGATTTTCTGGTTTGCATAAATACCCATTGTAGTTAGCGCAATTTGTTAATATCATTAGTTTTGTAGAGTTCTTTTTTGAAAGAATTTCGGGTTTGAAAGAACTTCGGGCGCTTATACTTGGCGATTTTTTTATACCTTTTTTTAAAAAGGTAATTAGACTAACATGTGCTGCCTGGGGACTAACCGACGTTCCATGGATCAGTAATGGACGATTCATGGAGCATCGATGGACGTCTATTAGACGTTCCGTGGATCATTAATGGAAGCTTCATGGAGCCTCGATAGACGACTAACCGACGATCCATGGATCATTTATGGACGGTTCATGGAGCATCAGTGGACGTCTATTAGACGTTCCGTGGATCATTAATGGAAGCTTCATGGAGCCTCGATGCCACGAAACGTTGGTTAGTCGTCCATCGAGGCTCTATGAACCTTCCATTAATGGTCCATGGGATGTACATTAATCGTCCACCGAGGTTCCGTGAATCTTCTATTAATGATCCACGGTACGTCTAATAGACGTCTTTAAAGACGTCTAAAGGCAGGAGCACAGACTTTTGCATAAGCGCATAAAAAGATGCATAAGAAATGTGATTGGTCTATAAGCATGTGCATAAGGAAATGGACTAATCAAATTCCTTATGCATCTGTTTATGCACTTATGCAAAAGTCTGTGCTCCTGCCTTAATGCAGATCCACTGGACGTGCAAGGCGGAACTATGGATTTCTAGTAGCCGTCTAATGGATGTCTAGTGGATCTCTACTGGATGTTCCGAATCTCCATGACATACGTCTAATGGACGTCTATTACAGATTTTCGGTGGATGTAAATTTATGTAAGAATAACTTCAATTATATATATATTATTAATAATTAAAAATAAATTCTATAATATTGTGAATTTCTAAATTTTAAACAAAATTAGCTGAAAAATTGTAATTAATAATGAAACTTAAATATTAGTTTATTGGAAATACTCTATATGTTTAATAAATCTATTATACATCCATATAATGAATGTCTAATGGACATCTGCAATGGATTTGTAGAGGACATCTATTATGGAGATAGGATGGACCTCTAATGGACGTCTATCTGACTTCCACCATGGAGATATATATCCCATGGAGCTATGGAGGTATCATGGATCTCTAATAGACGTCCATCTGACGTCTATCGTGGAGATAGATGTCCCATGGAGCTATGGAGGTTTCATGGACATCCACTGGATGCTAATTTCTATGTGGGATTCATCGTAGGTAATACATATAGGATCATGTTTTATATACGTTTCTTAAACATATTTGTAACATACAAATACGTTTAAGAAACGTATATGAAACAACGTGTGTTACCAGGCTATAATTGTATTTGAATAAATACATAATTTGTTATTGTCTGTTTTTCCTTCATTTTTTGTTGTACAATTTAGAAATTTTTTATCTAATTACATTTAGATATTTTTAACTGATTTCATTTTCTCTCTTGCAATTATTAGTGTTGTTATTTTCTGTTTCATTAATGTTATACTCTTTTGTATTCTTTGTATTGAGAAATATTAATACATTTGTAATTAAATTTTATCAATTTTTTTAGTATGCAATGGTACGTTTTCATAATTTAGACTTCTCAGTGGTTCCCATCATTTAGTTAGAAGAACCAAATTATTGTTATTGGCCTCAAGGACTGAAAAATGTCAGAACTGCAATTATTAGAAAAATGCCAGTAAATGATAATTGGGAGAAACATAAATGCGATATTATCAGTAAACATTGTAAGTACAATAAGTAAAATGTTACAGAATTTGTTGAGAAAGTTGTAACAATTCATTTGAAGCATTCATATAGATATACAAATTGTCCCACAACTATCTTGTCAGCGCTTGTCAGTCGATGGAGCACATTGAGGTAAGTAAAAAAGTCCTACACAGTTTTGCGATTTTCGCAATAATTAGCGAGTTATTAAGAAATGAAAACAGCAAATCAGTGCGCATCTTTAGAAAGGATTGACGAGTATAGATACCGTCTTCTCTTTCTGCGCGATCATCTTCTTTCTCAAGACGCGCGCTCATTCGCTATTTTTACTCATTAATAATTCGTTAATTATTCCGAAAATCGCAAAACGGAATAGGATTTTTTTATTTAATTCAATATGCTCTACTTACTGACGAGCGGTCACAAGGCAGTTGTAGGACACCTTGTACATAAATAAACTCATGTATATTTTTTTATTATTTTTATTATTTTTATATTATATATTATTTACTTTATACATTTCATACTAATTATTTATTACTAGTTATTTAATTAATGTGGTAATTATTATTTTTTCATTTTCAGATACTTATGAATCAGCTTTAAAAGCTGAGAAGGAGGCTGTTACTTCATCAGAATCTGAAATTGAAGTAAGACAGTTGGGAAAAAGGAAGATTAAATCCAACAAGTTTAAAGATTATGTTGATTATGTCGGTCCTCCAAGATTGGTCCTATCTTCTAAGAATTCAAATAAATCAGGTAGAACAACTTATTAATTTTAAGAACTTGGGAGTTAATGCACTGCACATAATAGAGGAAATATTGGGAATAGAAATCAGTATGAAATATTAAGAATTCAAAGGAGAGAATGGTTATATAAACTGTATTATACTTTATACTTAAAATTTCGTGATTTTTTTATGGTTGCTAACAAAGTTTAAATACAAAATATAGTTTACATAGTCATTTTTTCTAATTCTTGTTCTTAATATCTAATATTTATTCCTATTCGTAGTATTTTCTTTATTGTGGGCAGGACTTAAAATATTTAATAATATTAGCAAACTCAAATAACAATTATAATAAATAAAAATGAAGACGAATGTGAGCGAAGCTGGATGTCAATACTTAAAATTGATTAATTGAACGTACTTACAGTGAAGTTCGATTCCAATTATGCTTTTCTCGTCCGGATGGATATGTGTAGTCGCGCTCCGTCGCGCTTCCCCAACAGATTGCAAAGTAACTAAAAATTTACTAGATGGCGTACTCGCGCCATCCGCCGCGGCGCCACCGCAGCGAGACTTGATCTTCATTATTTCAAAGCAGCCAAATCGTATTCCGGGAATGGGCCGGATGGGAGGATCCATCCGGACGAGAAAAGCATAATTGGAATCGAACTTCACTGTAAGTTCGTTCAATTAATCAATTATGCAATATCTCGTCCGGATGGATATGTGTAGATGTTCAAAGCCAAGATTTGGCAGAAATGGGAGAGTAGAGAATGCCTGTGTAGGCCTCTACTCGTATCCCCGCGAATTCCAAGGGTCAGTAAAGAGAAAAGTAGATGCAAAGGTATCGGATTGAAACGATATACGTAAATCATTGTAAATACATACACGTAGAACAGAGCTGCATATGTAACTGTGATACAGAGAATAAACTATAATAAACTATACTGCACGAGAGATAACTTTAATGTATAAGCCAAAAAGTGTCGCAAGTATAGTTGACGCAAGTGTCAAGAATAACAGCCTGAAAGGATGGATCCGCGATAACAGGGCGATTATAAAAGCGAGCGAAGACCTGAGAGGTCTTGCTCCACCCGGCAGTACGGCAAATCTCGTCTATGTTAATACCTTTACGGGCAGCGTACGAGGTAGAGGCATGGCGGGTAGAATGAGCGGAAAAGATAGAGACATTAATTCCCGCCGCCTCAAGGATCTCCTTAACCCAACGGCCCAGGGTTTGCGAGGAAACCGAATTATGTGGTTTACGGTAAGAAACAAAAAATGAAATAGTTTTCGTGGCGAAGTCCCTGCGTAAGCTCGAGGTAAGTCTTAGTCAGAGAAAAAATACAGAGTTCCGGTTTGTCCGAAAACGGGTGAAACACTAAAATGGGTTGTGACTTTCCGATCCCGGAAGTCTTAAGCCGCTCTGGGATTTTAATGACCATGCAATCCGAGAAGAGGATATTCGAGCATCGAATGGCTGCGAGGGTCTGCATCCTCTGGGCCGTAGTAAGAGCAAGGAGAGTCACGAGCTTTTTACATGTAAGCTCAAGCGAGAGCTTATTATGGGGAGGCAGGGCAGCGAGATACCTAAGAACGGGAGAAGGATCCCAAATAAAATCATAACGGGGCCGTTGCTGTTTCAACGCGGCAACTCCCCGAAAAAATCATATAACCAGGGAGTGAGAGCCGATATCGTCAGATGAAATAAGAGATATCGCCGAGCGATAAGTATTTAAGGTCGAATAAGATCCGGCGTCGGAAAGGCACGTAGACAAAAAGTCTAAGATTAGCGGAATGGACGGAGAAGAGAAACTGTCCTGTCTCTCCTTACAGAACTGCCACTATAGTTTAAGCGGTTTTGTACATTGGGCGATCCGAGAATCGCTGATCGAGGCTAACATCGCATCGAGCGCAGACGATGGTGTCCCCCTCATGAAGAACGCCCGGCGGATAGCTTCGCGGCCACCAGGGAAATCCTGCTCCATACTGGGTGGAAATCGCTAAAAGGAGACGATAGCATGTTGATATCGGGAGCAAAACGAATAGGTTGATCGACAATAAGTTTGTTAAAGAGGGGGAACCATGGCTGCGCAGGCCACCAAGGTACGACTAGGACCCCCTCGGCCCTGTCCGAGATAATCTTGCGCAAGACTCGAAGAATCAATATAAACGGCGGAAAAGCGTAAAAGTATAAAGCACCCCAATCCAGAGAAAAGGCATCTACTGCACAAAACTCGGGATCGGGAAGCCAAGATACAAAACGAGAGCACTTGGTATTAATCGACGTAGCAAACAGGTCGATATCGAAAGGGCCGAGGCGAGAAGTAATGGAAAGAAAGTAATCTTGCCTAAGGGCCCATTCAGTTTCGGCAGAAATCACGCGAGATTCGACGTCCGCTACGATGTTCTGAGACGAGGGGATATACGAGGCGTAGATAAATAAGTCACGCTGTGCGCACCAGTTCTAGATCTCTCGGGCAAGGTCAGATAAGTGAGGGAACATGATCGAACCCATGCGATTGATATAGGAAAGAGCAGTAGAACTGTCCACCCTTAAGAGAATATCGGCGCCATGCAGTTGTGACGCGAAACAGCGGAGGCCGTGGAAAATCGCTAGTAGTTCAAGATAGTTAATATGATTCCGCTTATCCTCTGAGGACCAAAAACCATGCGTCCGGACCTCGGCACAAGAAGCGCTCCATCCCGTTAAGGAGGCGTCCGTAAAAATCTCAAGAGCAAAATGCCCCGATCTAATAATGTTACGCTGGGACTGGTCGGAGAAAATCGTCTGCCACCACAAAAGATCTTCCCTAATTATGGTGGGTAAATCCATACGAGACTCAAAGTTGCCATGCGCGGAAGAGAGAGCTAAAAATTTTACTCTTTCGAAGAGTTTAGTGTGTAACATTCCGTATTTAACAGCGGGATAGACAGAAACCAAGGAGCCGACAAAGCTCGCAAAATAACGAATCTTGCAGGACTGCCTGTTGATCATAGACCGGGTTAATTGAAAAAGTTTATCCCGCTTATTGGAAGGGATGGAGACAGCAAAGCTCGGTATCAAAGATGAACCCAAGAAAACGGCAAGATCGCCGTGGAATGAGCATGCTTTTACGGTAATTAATAACAAAGCCTAACTCTAATAAAAAGGCGAGCGTGGCGGAGACGTTCTGGCGACAAAGCTTATAAGAATCGGCCACAAGGAGAAAATCGTCTAAATAGACGATTGATAAGAACCCTTTTTCACGAAGGGAAGACACTACTGGTCTAAGAACTTTCGTGAAAATGAATGGGGCCGAGGCCAGAACGAACAGCAAAGCAGCAAACTGAAAGAGCTGATTTTGAAAACGGAAGTGTAAGAATTTCCTATGGTCGGGATGAATTGGTAAGAGCAAGTAGGCGTCTTCCAAATCCAAGGAGGCGAGGAAATCACCAGGAGAGATAAGGCTAAGAACTGTTTTCTAGTCCTCGAGTTTAAAATGTGGTGCCGAAATGAATTCGTTAAGGCGCCGAAGATTTAGTATAAAGCGCCAGAGGATTTTGTGATCATAAAGTAGGGCTATAGGAATTGATCAGCGCAGTCAGCGACAGGTTCAATCGCTCCCTTTGTGAGGAGTCTGGTAATTTCATGGCGACAAATCTCCTGTTCTTTCCGAGACATACACACGGAAGGCTCCCCGTCCTGGCGAGGAGGATCCGTAAAAGGTAAACGATACCCGGCGATCGCTTGTAAAACTGTCCGGTCTGTCGTTCGTCGAAAACTTCGAGGATGCAGGGGCTCGGAAGTTTCCCGAGGATGCGACGGAGGAAGCGGGCGGCGGCTGCCGCTGGATAGGCTGCTGAACCTTCTTCGAAATCGTGAGCGTCCTGACGATATCGTTGCTGGACTTCTCCAGCGTAGTCGCCTTCTGCATCTCCTCCCCGAAAGACTCACCAAAAAGGAGAGAGTCGGCGGGGACAGCATCAGCGGTGTTTTTGGCGAGCACATTCAGAGCAGGTAAGATCTGAGCTCGACGAGATAATGAAAGGCGATAAAAAAGATTCGGCAAGATCTTAGCGCCGTCATGAACTTTCAACACTGACGAGCGTACTTCCGGAACGAGTGCTTTCTGAGTTTCCGGGTTAAGGAGCTCAGAGTTATTTTTCAGACCCGAACTAAATTCGGGGTTAAGCCTGGGAGCTCGCAGAAAGGCCAAGGTGTAGGACGGAGAGTATTTTGACAGAAGAGACTCTCGTTGCTCTGGCGGGAGACTTTTACGAGTAAAGCCGTGCCATTTGTTCAGGACGAGGTCATTCCATGGCAGCACTTCCACCGGCTCGAGTTCCGAGGCGAAAAGCTCCTTGGTGAGAGTATCCTCTACCGACGGTACGTCCGACCGCGGGAGGTTATGTAAATCATGAACCTCTGTGACGGGCGGAGTCTGAAAAGACACCGTACCCGTACAGGGAGAATCTGCAACCACTTACGAGGTTAGAGCAATTCCTCGGAAAAGGCTGTGTCGATATTTCCACCTATATTCTTCAAATATAGACTCGGAAAACACGTACACACCTGTGGTATGAGAAACAAAGGGCCCCTCCTGTCTAGCAGGCGCTGCCCGAGAAGATGCAGGTGAATTCGGCTCCGGTAAATTAGAGATGTCCTGAAGGACGGTGCTCAGGAGAAGCATCAAGGAACAATCCAGACGGCCCCGATGGAGACGCCTGCGACAAAGGCGGGAACGGCAAAGCACGCCGAGGCACCCTAACCTCTTGGCCGGACAATACATCGGTTAAGCGCGACAGCTTATTCTCGATGCCCTCCAGGCGGTCGCTGGAAGATGAACTCCGCTTCCGAGATTTATGTTGAGGCATCCTGGAGAAAGAAACGGCGAAGAAACGTTAAAAAACCTTCGAAGCAATAAGGAGGAATTTGCGAGACTGTTGAGGAACGCAGCAACAGAAACACAATGAAGATCGGGCCTCGCTGCGGTGGCGCTGCGGCGGATGGCACGAGTACGCCATCTAGTAAATTTTTAGTTACTTTGAAATCTGTTGGGGAAGCGCGACGGAGCGCGACTACACATATCCATCCGGACGAGATATTCCATAATTTATTATATGAAGATAGTACTACAAACGTTTTGGTCCAATCATTGGATCATCTTCAGTGTGTCCATAAAGTGATAAACTGTAATTTTGACTGCGCTCTCCGTTTATCACTTCGTGGACACACTGAAGATGGTCCAACGATTGGACCGAAACGTTTATAGTACTATTTTCATATAATAAATTTTAAGCATTGACATCCAGCTTCGTTCACATTCGCCTTCATTTTTATTTATTGAAATATTTATTTGATTTTCTAAAATAAATTTTACTTGTAGGCACATCAGGAGAGAACACGCAGAGTGCTACATTAAATGATAGTGATAATTCAGAACATATTGATTATTACGTCAGTAGCCCTTCATCGGATAGAAGGTTCTCGAACGATCTTCGAAGGCACCGGCAGGCAAGCCTGCTAGCCGTAGCGAGCGTTATCGCGAGCCTAGCAATAAAATGTGTAAACATCCGCGCATACCAGCATCATTCTAGAACCTTCTAGCACTTTCGAAAACCTTCAAAAACTATATTATATCATATTATATATATATATATATAGTTATTTTATAATTTAGGAAATTTTATATTATTATTTTCCTGAACGCAAATGATCATATAGACGGAATTTAATACAATTGCAGCTTTTAAAACAAGCATTATTTCTTTTCATATACATATCTTTTGATTAAAAACAGATATAACCATTCAAAATCCTAGAAGATCCATTTTGCAATCAGGACATTAATATCGAGAGGGAAATATTGTAATCATAAGGCGAACAACGTAATTAATTAACTCAGGTATTAAGGTTCTGTACGGGGATGTGTACGCGAAGGGCCTCCCTCCATAGAACCGAGATAACCGTTGATACGAAGACGCGGGCCCGATTTTCCTAAACATTACTGGTGGAAAATCAGTCCCACCATCGATATTTTCAACCACCCGCCTTTTCGTCCACAATATAAAAGGGCCTGCAGAAGGCCAGGGAGCTCAGTAATAAGTAATCAGTAATAAGTATAAGTATCATTTTTCGATAGTGTGTTTTGTTTAGTAATCTTGGGTATAGCTTAACCGGGCGATTACTTCGTTAAAACTTAAGGTAAAACTCAAACCGTGACTTTTATTTTACAAACGCCAAGACTCTCGTATTCTTATGTCAAACACCTGTAATAATTTTCATTTTAACAATATATATACAGGGTGTTCCAGACTTACCGAATCACCGGTTCAGGGTAGATTCCTGAAGTCATTCTGAGACGATAGTTCCTCTTGCAAAATGTCGAGGGTGGCGTAGTTTCGGCGCTACGAAGGGTTGTAGTTATCCTATCCTTGTGCAGAATTTTCCCGCGTTCAGTGACGGTAGGTCGAAGGGGCCCCGCGCATCGCGCACACTTCAATTTGATCTTAATTTTTCGCGGCTGTTCACTGCGTGTTTTTCTATTCACTGCACAATGTCCTGCAAGCACTGTATCCTGTTCCTGTAAGCACTGTTCACTCTTCAGGGTCAAATCCGAAGACCTTGCTAGCGAAATCACTCGCTCCACGTTCGATCCATTTATCCGCGTATGTCTCGTTAAACGCACTTCCACATACGTGTACACCGAGATTTTCACGCGTTACCGTTCGACTTTCTGCAACATCGGCAGTACGATCGACGAGAAAAGGCGGACCGATTGCTTACCATTTTGCACGAAATCGTGATACACGAGGAACTGTCAAAACATACGTGAAGTGTAGCGCGCCTCCGCGATGACGAAAAATCAATACGAGCGATGCGAAGCGCGCTGCACTAATATCGATAAGATGTGATTCATAAAGACGATACAATTTACAATTTTATTAAATAATTATGCTCGCCACAGATAAATCGGGATCTCGCGAAGCATTGTATGCTGCGTGGTGACAGATTCCAAGCGTATCAAAAATAAAAATCATAATTATTTAATAAATTGTAAATTGTATCGTCTTTATGAATCACATCTTATCGATATTAGTGCAGCGCGCTTCGCATCGCTCGTATTGATTTTCCGTCATCGCGGAGGCGCGCTGCACTTCACGTATGTTTTGACAGTTCCTCGTGTATCACGATTTCGTGCAAAATGGTAAGCAATCGGTCCGCCTTTTCTCGTCGATCGTACTGCCGATGTTGCAGAAAGTCGAACGGTAACGCGTGAAAATCTCGGTGTACACGTATGTGGAAGTGCGTTTAACGAGACATACGCGGATAAATGGATCGAACGTGGAGCGAGTGATTTCGCTAGCAAGGTCTTCGGATTTGACCCTGAAGAGTGAACAGTGCTTACAGGAACAGGATACAGTGCTTGCAGGACATTGTGCAGTGAATAGAAAAACACGCAGTGAACAGCCGCGAAAAATTAAGATCAAATTGAAGTGTGCGCGATGCGCGGGGCCCCTTCGACCTACCGTCACTGAACGCGGGAAAATTCTGCACAAGGATAGGATAACTACAACCCTTCGTAGCGCCGAAACTACGCCACCCTCGACATTTTGCAAGAGGAACATTCGTCTCAGAATGACTTCAGGAATCTACCCTGAACCGGTGATTCGGTAAGTCTGGGACACCCTGTATATATATATATATTTAAAGAGAGTAATAAAAACTTCAAACGCTATCAGTTATTTAAAAAATATAATATTGCTCTAATTTAAATATATTTCGCGGCCTATTTCTTAGGGCGGATATTTTACTGTTGCCATAAGTTTGCTGAAACATTTCGCAACTTTCATGCAACATTACAAAATGTTTACGTTAAAAATAAAGGCATCACCACCGCAAATTTTTATTTATCATGGTTTAGGTTAGCACTGCCGCTCAGCGCTCACCCGCAAATGATTGAGTGATTGTTTTATTTCGCATTTCGCATATATATACCCAACGCGGGTAGTAGGTGCGAACCAATGAAATGCAAAGTACTAATAAAACAATCGCTCATTTATGGAATTCTGATCGGCGACGCCTACTCTGAATCATTATAAATAGAAGTCGTGGGAAACAATTTGTTAATCTCTTTTGTGACTTTCTGTAGGTGTTCATAAAGTCATGTATAAAAATTTGTGCCCTGAGGTAAGAGGTCGGATAGTTGGACAGTGGCAGGCTGGGAGATCAATAGTAGATATTGCTGCTGATATTCCCTGCTCCACAAATACAGTCCGCAGATGGATACAGCGATTTGCTGAAGGTGGCGATCATTCATTGCGTGATCATCGCAAGCAAAATCGCCGACCACGACTGACGACACAGCAACAAGACGAAGACCTTATTGCTTCTGTACAACAACGGCCTTTTGGTACCGTTGTGGAAGCTATCCATCATGCGGACGTACAAGTATCCGACAGAACTGCAAGACGACGACTAAATGAAGCCGGATACCACTGCTATTGTCCAGCCCACAAAATTCCATTGACTCCTGAACATCGGGAGCAACGTGTCGCGTTCGCTTTGCAGAATCTGACGACGAGCTGTGAGGAGTGGAACGTCACGATTTGGACCGATGAAAAGGTCTTCGTATCGTGTACCGACCATCAACCTCATGTCTGGCAACGAAGTGATCAACGGTTGCATCCGGACAATGTTGTGCCTATCCACAAAAGTGGAAGAATTTCGTGTGCGATGTGGGGCTGGATTTCCGGTGACGCTATAGGTGAATTGGTCGACATTCCTGCAAGGATGAACTCCGCGGAATACATTCGCATAATGGAAGAAGTTCTTCTTCCATCAGTGCGAGAAATGTATCCCGTGGAGGAAGTACCAATTATCCGATTAGTGCAGGATAATTCCGCTGTCCATACATCGCGCGCAACGCAAACATGGTTTCGGAATCATTCGGAGATTCACTTAGTCGAGTGGCCTGCTCGTTCGCCAGATTTTAATCTAATCGAAAATGTTTGGGCACAAATGGTTCTACGCTGGGAACCAGGAAGGGAGAGGACGGTAGCAGCGTTAGTCGAACATGCGAGAGAAGTCTGGGAAGAACTGCGGTTTCAACCCGACTTTCTCGCGAATCTGATTGATTCGATTCCTAAGCGACTCAATCAGGTTATAGACCGTGACGAATACTGGACTGATTATTGATTGGAACTACCGATCTCAATCCTTTCGGGACAAAAATCGGCCCTTTTCAGGGCCACCAATTTTTAACGTTGAAATATTACTCGAACGCATACAACATTACATTTAGAAGACTAAACGAATTAATTTAATTTCAATAATTAATTTTTTCGCCTTCAGCGAGTTTGTATTTATTATAATTTATAATCATAATTATAATATATTATAATTATTTATTATAATTTAGGTTAGCGCTAAGTCGCTCAGTAGCAAATAATTGAGTGATTGTTTTATTTCGCATTTCGGATATTTATATCCAACGCGGGTAGTAGGTGCGAACCACTGAAATGCAAATTTTTTTAGCTTCACATCTTTTTGTTTCTTTAACTATTCTATAACTTTAACTATTCTCGGGAGTGACCTTTGTAATATATGTCAAATTCAAGTCCTTACTTCGTGTGAAAAGTCGGAAATCCATACAAAACTACTGAACTTCTTTTGTTAATAACTTTTTAACGAACAACGAGCGACGGCTAAAACCTCTTGAAGGTCACTCAGGAGGGTGACCTTACCAACATATGTCAAGGTCAAGATCATCGGGGCTGGCTACTCTAATTGTATATTTACCGTTTTTATATAGGGTTGCCATGGTTCGAGTGCGAACGATGTGAAGATTCTGATTAATATCTATCTTCAACTTTGTTTTTGTTAAAAGTAACTGAATTATTAATTTTTTGTTTTTTGTTTATCTTATCTTATATTCTACAGTTTTTAAACCACCTCTTTATTTACCGAATTAACGTTCTTTTATGTAAAATATCTTATTCATTTTAATATTTTATGTTATTACACCTTTTATGTGGTCGTTTTATTCTACCAAACCCACTTTCAAATTTCACCAAAGGGTTCTTGTATTTTTAGAAGACAATAAGTCTGAAACTAACCTATATAATTCAATGCTGTAAAAAGCATTTCAAAGCAGATATGTTAACAATTACTCTCTTGCTCCGTGGTGTATAAAATAAGGCTGCAACACATTTTTAACTCGCACTTACGCACTTGCCCCGTTTTGAGGGAAAGTGCAGAGCAATTGACACGTCGTACAATTTTCTGTCATTATGTAAATTTGAAAAGAAAACTGACGCCAAAGTCACTATAAGTTGAACAATAATACTTGCACAATGCTTGGAATACCGATAATATTAACTATTTCTGTTAGAGATTGATAATATATGCATTTAATGTCCAACTTTACAAAAACCAATCTGCACTTACCCCACCGCACCTTACTGATTTTTAGAAAGATTAAATTACGTTTTCGACTTTTGGCCACGTTTTTGGCAATTGGAACCACTGTGCGCCGTCTAAAATTAAATTGATATCTTCATCTTTCCCCCTCGAAGCCATAAAACTTTTGTCTGAAACATTTTTTTGAAAAACTTCTTTTCGAGATATTCGCGTGGATTGATTAAAATGGTCCACCCTGCATATTCGTACTAATAAACCTAAATTAACATCGATACTTCTTCTAAACATTACACGTGTTCCTAATTTGACAGTTATGATTCTTGCTAATCCAGTTGTTCGAGAACTATCTTTATCATCTTTATTTAATATCTTCATAACTTTTTTCTTTACATATAGTGCACATTCTGCCAGATCTTGAGCAATGTGTTTTATCTTATTCGAAGAAATGCGATTTAACATTGTAGTATTTAAAACAGTGCACTGATCACTGCAGTGATCGGAATTAAGGTCCATTTATACTTATCCGTTCCGTATCCGTACCATATCCGTACCGTACCGGCAAGATCGGATATGAGTATTTACATATCCGGATCACATCCGTGAATTTTTCGAAGTAGCCTTGTCAGTTTTAAAGTGTACGTGATCATGGCAGGTCTCTCCGAAGAAGAAGTAGCTATAATAGCGTTAAGTATAGATTACTTATAAAATAATATTTATGATAAATAAAATTACCTGGCTGCTCCAGCTCTTCAGAAATATTTTTTCAAACTTTTTCTTTATGATTTGCATCAAGATATTTTTCATGTGACAAATCATATAATTCGACGTGTTGTCGCACTAATTCAATTAACTTTTCGTTTTTCATCTCGATGTTTTCGGTACCGCGGGTTGATGCACAATGAGAGACGACGGACGAGAATCTGAACGCTACACGGAAGCGTATTTATACATATCCATATGTCAGTATCGGTACGTTCAGTTCCGTCCGTTCCGAGAAAATAACGTCGCCAACGATATCGGCAACGTCGGTACGGATACTGACAGTACGGATACGGAATAGTGTAAATACTTGCATTTAATCACATGAAATCAAATGCAGTATTCGTGCACGGTACGGATACGGTATGGATACGGAACAGATAAGTATAAATGGACCTTTATTCCACTTTTGAGGCGATTTTCAAAAGCTACGCCTACTTTTTTCTCTTGCCTCTCTGCACGGTCGGCGAAGCCTCCAAGTGACGGTCGCGACGCTCAGGCACAGGACTGTCACATGTCGGCAGGTGCTTGAGAGGGGGGCGCTTCCTAATTACTAATCAATTCTATAGTACCTCATGGGTGACGTGGAAAGCTATTGTCGCGTTTTATAATATAAATATATCGATAAAAGTATATATAAAAATAAAAACATAGAGGATTTCGATAAGAATAGATTAGTAATTAGGAAGCGCGCTCTTCGCCAGCACCTGCCGACATGTGACAGTCCTGGGCCTGAGCGTCGCGACCGTTACTTGGAGGATTCACCGGCCGTGCAAAGAGGCAAGGGGAAAGAAGTAGGAGTAGCTTTTGAAAATCGCCTCAAAAGTGGAAGTAATTCCGATCACTGATTTAAATAAATATCACATAATGCACAAGTTGGAAGTAAACAAACTGTATCCATTGGTAAATTTTGTAAATAATTACAAAATTGTAAATAATTCTTGTAATCGGTCGTCACAATTAGTTTTCTAGCATTTAATACCTTCGTTTTTAAAATAGTTATATCCAAATCTATTATTGTTCCAACTTGTAGAAACCACTAGTTCGGTGATGTAAAGAATGGAAATGAGGCGTCGGCTATGGATAAGGTCTTTCTCCGAACTTATTCCACACGAGTATCGAAGTATAGATTTAATAACTTTATTCCAACACTTCCTTACAGTTCAGCAGGCTGCCGACGACTAAGGCTTGTCGCCGGATCGATCGATAACGGAGAGTCTTGAAAGCGCTCTATTACATAAATAAATAGATACTTCGATACTTCGTCGAATCTATTACGCGCTCTACAAACTTGAATTCTCATTAATATATCTTGATGAAAGTTATCATCTTGTTGTCGCACATTAATTTGTAATTCATCATAACTGAATAAAGACCATAAATTTACAGAACCCATTGCACCAATGTACTTTTCAATTTTTTATTTTGATAATTCAATAAAAAGCGGATTTTTACACATGCACACTGGTGAAAGTTGCAATAAATATCCAAAAAGAAGTATATGTTTTTTACCGATCCATTATTGCAATCGGTGGTATTAAATATCTCTGTTAAGATCAAAGATGTATCGAACACATCGATACATCGAAAATATATGTACAATGATATTTGAAATCATTGAAACTTCATCGATAATTACGAAAACAACATTCTTAAGTTCATTTCGTATAATTTTAAGGACTATGTAAGAAAGTTGTTTATATTCGGCAGTACAGCCATGTTCTATTGGTAATTGAAGTAATTTATGAATAGTAAGTCCATCAATATTAACAGCTGCTATCGGTTGGTGCAGTTACCGTTGTTTCTTTACCAATATATTTTTTAATCCAACATCTAATAGTTTTTATCAAAAAACTCTTTTCAGTACCATCTTCACCGCTTACATAAAGTCTAAGAATTTCATTATTATATCAGATATACTAGCAGTAATTCTATAATAGAATTACTGCTAGTTAAAGAATTTTATCGTTTTTGATCATTATTTAATTGTGTCACCGACGTTAATTTCACATTTATTATAAATTACAAAGTGAATTGTTTCTATAAACTGAATTTCCCAAACTGAATTGCTTCTATAAACCTTAAGGTACAAAATTGCTTTGCATGTGTATGTGCGAACATACGTATGTGAGAGACTGAAACTGAAAGTGGAAAGTGAAAAATTAAATGTTACGATCACGGAAGTAGATCTCGAGATCTAAAGATTGACTGCACCAATCTTTTTCAAACAGGTCGCAATCGAAAGCTTACATCCCATTATATCATAAAAGTGCCGTTAGAGTTTTGATAACGGCTTTAGTTCCTGAGATATTTTAATCGAAAGTTTGTGTGACATGAAATTCTGGATAAGCTACTTGGTAGAGCGCCGTAGAGTTGGCAGACAAAGTGAATATTTTCTAATTATTCCTTTTTATATAATTTGGGAATCATTTGGGGAAGTTTAGGAAAATCATTTAAACATCTGGGTAATAATATTTTTTTGTTATTAACAAAATTTATCGAGCGTCAAGTTAGCAAATAGCGACTATGTTTCATATTGTTTCATATATATTTGTTAACTTTTGTTTCGGCAATGTTATAGTTTTTCCAGATGCAGCAACGGATCTGGTAGACACTTTATGTAAACTTGACAATAGCAATCTTTATTTGATAAAATGAACAATACTTTTATGACTGAATACAAACCTTACTTATGAACGTTTTGTCTAACGCGTTACAAAACGGTAAAAGCGCGAACCTGGTCGCTAGCAGTATCTGACTATAAAACAAAACGCACGCGGCCGTTCTATCAACATAACATATAACGCACAATATCGTTGTTGCCAACTAACATTCAACAATATTATGAATGGAATCGATTAGAAATCATTTGGGGATAACATCTTTACTCTTATTTTCATTTGGGAAAATTGGCTTTTTTGTAATTTAAATAAAAATGCATTAACATCTCTCATTGTCTATGGCCGGTATTCATAGTCGGATCTTATATTTAAAACCGTCTTAAGTTTATCTGCAGTTTCTGTATAGATCATTTCATTGGCTATGGAGTATCTGAAGATACACTTAAGGGGATCCTGGAGTGGCCAGTGAACTCCGTTGCGGCGTCTGTGTTACCGACGGAACAAATAAGTTTTTTTAATAAATCTTTTCAATGATTGCACAGAATGAAAAATCCTTTTGTACGATGAAAGAAATCCTTTTGCACGATATCAAGAATCTATTCTTGTGCTCTGTTTTACTCTTTCACGCAAATCGTATGCACCAAAAGTTTTGTAGAAACGTATCTTTTTTACTACGCGTGAAAACTTACTTCGGCTGTAGTTCCGAATGGGACAACGCACCGATTGCGATCAAATTTTGCAGGTAGCTTCAAGAGGTCATAGTAAGGTCAATTCTAAAATTTTAATCGCGGCTTTTGTTTAGTTCAAAAGATATAAACAGAAACATAACTCAAACTATTAATAAAAGAAATACACTTTATAAGAATACACTTTATAAGAATACATTTAGCTTTAAATCAGAAATAGGTTTGAGTTAGGTTATATTTTCCGAAATTGGAGCCCCGGACACATACGCTCGGTTTTCAGCCCGCTTCGCGGGAGGGCGGGAAGGGAGGGGCTTCGCCCCTCCCCTCGCTGGGATCCGTGCCGTGTACCAAGTGATCACAATCTGGGTGAAATTTGTTACACTACTCCGGCGGGGGGGGGAGCGAAGCCCCTGCCCCCGCCCTCCCGCGAAGCGGGCTGAAAACGATGCCGATACCATCCCACACCGCGTCCTATGTCATTCGTCCGAGGTGCCCGACGTATAAGTACATCATAACAAATCCTTCTAAGGAAAACGAGCGTATGTGTCCGGGGCTCCACTTTCGGAAAATGTAACCTAAGCCAATCCTATTTCTGATTTAAAGCTAAAATTTCATCAAATATACTCTTTCGTAAACGTATATAGTATCGTAAAATTATGCTTCATTTATTAAACTTTTTTGTTAATAACTTTTTAACAAACAACGAGCGACGGGTGAAACCTAATGCGGGTTATTCTGGAAGGTGACCTTTGTAATATGTGTCAAACTCAAGTTCTTGCTTCGCGTGAACAACTGAAAATTCATGCAAAATTATTAAACTTCTTTTGTTAATAACTATTTAATAAACAACGAGCGACGGCTAAAACCTTTTGAAGGTCACTCAGGAGAGTGACCTCTATAATATATGGCCACCGTCAAGGTCATCGGGGCGTCCTCCGTTATTGTCAATATTTACCCTTTCTTTTGTTACTGACAGTGAGTAAAGGTTGGAATTTTTTAAATGTTATTTATAGACATAACTTTGGTAAGATATACTAAAGATTTGGTCATTAGAGCAGAATTTTCTTTTGTCGATTAGTAATATATTAAGTTATGTTTTTGTTTATATCTTTTGAACTAAACAAAAGCCGTGAGTGAAATTTTAGAATTGACCTTACTATGACATCTTGAAGCTACCTGTAAAATTTCATCGCAATCGGTGCGTTGTCCCATTCGGAACTTCACCCCTTACTTTTAAAAGCGCCCTAATAATCCTTTATTCTATCCCGAGTCGGGGTCATTCATATTTTGTATGTACAAAGTGCATAACTTTTACATTAAGCAAATTATTGTACGAGGTGAGGTTAGAAGCCGATAACAAAACTGTAATTTTCGAACTTTTTGACATTAAGTCGGCCACCACTGCGTTACTGTTTCTACTTTATTCGTGGAAAAGGATTTTTCATTCTGTATGACCAATAAAAAGTATAGCTTATGGAAAAAATGACCAATTTCGTCTGTATTACCGGCGGAATCGGTGATTTTGTTGCAACGCTATACTTTTATTGGTTGTGCAGAATGAAAAAAGTCTTTCTTACGAATAAAGTATACACGGTAATGGATACGGGCCCGTTTGAGTTTATATTAAAAACAGAAAGAAGTTCGAAAATTACAGTTTGTTATCGACTATGGATACCGGACTATATTACCCTAGTTTACATCGTTATCCACGTGATAATACACGTATCAAGTAGTGCATTTCAGCTGATCAATCAATAACATGAATTTATTAATTATTTATTATTTCTACATTGGTCGCATCGCAGTGTCGCAAGCCGTCACAATAGCAATTCAATTGTATTGGCTGAATCCTCCATAGGCCATCGCAGTAGAAAATTATATATTTTTCGCAATGAGCAATGAGAGTCTACTAACTACAAAATTTTTTATTCACAATTTTTTCCATTCAGCAGTTTATTATAATATATTAGCGCCTAATTTACAAATTTCTTCTTTGACTAAGAGCTTTAAAACTGAAAAATAAATTTGACTTTCCTTAATATTTTTTCCTTTGACGAAATATTTTAATCTATATATAGTACTT
Source organism: Ooceraea biroi (assembly GCF_003672135.1). Classification (NCBI taxonomy): domain Eukaryota; kingdom Metazoa; phylum Arthropoda; class Insecta; order Hymenoptera; family Formicidae; genus Ooceraea; species Ooceraea biroi. The sequence goes on along the minus strand of NC_039517.1, from coordinate 11,197,565 downwards.
TACTACGCCAGTGCTAATATTAAGCTGAGAAGAAATTAACTAATCGATCATAACTGGCAAGCATTAGACAGATGGTCGGTCAAGATAAACGAATAGCTAGACTAGATGGTCAGTCTTTTTAATAAATAGAAGAATCATTTTCTCTCTAACACGAGTATTCTGCGCGCCAACATGATTTGTCAGTCTTAAAAACGCAGTAATTGCTGACAGGCAACCTCACTTATTGATCAAATTCATCCTGAACATTAACCACTTAATTTGCGATTGTGAAAAAATACCACCCCAGCCAGGATCGAACCTGGAGCCTCCTGTACCAATTCGACCACCAGGGCTAACGGTGATAAATAACGGTGAAAATAAGGTGTTTATCACGGTCGATTGTGAGATCTATCACCGTTAGCCCTGGTGATCGAATTGGTACAGGAGGCTCCAGGTTCGATCCCTGGCTGGGGTGGTATTTTTCACAATCGCAAATTAAATGGTTAATGTTCGGGATGAAGTTTATCAATAAGTGAGGTTGCCTGCCAGCAATTACTGCGTTTTTAAGACTGACAAATCATGTTGGCGCGCAGAATACTCGTGTTAGAGAGAAAATGATTCTTCTATTTATTAAAAAGACTGACCATCTAGTCTAGCTATTCGTTTATCTTGACCGACCATCTGTCTAATGCTTGCCAGTTATGATCGATTAATTAATTTCTTCTCAGCTTAAAAAAAATATTATTACCCAAATGTTTAAATGATTTTCCTAAACTTCCCCAAATGATTCCCAAATTATATAAAAAAGAATAATTAGAAAATATTTACTTCGTCTGCCAACTCTACGCGCTACTTG